>NC_041384.1:104420514-104580646 GCF_002162155.2 Triticum dicoccoides
GGGTTGGGCTGAGATGAGAGGGGAAGGAGTGCAGTCCTGTGACTATTTCCGGAGACCAGAAATGTCCGACGTTTGACCAACTATATTGTCGCTATAGTTATCTGTTGGGGCATCAAACAAACTTCGAATGCGGTGAAACTTGGCAGGCTGCCTACTGACAACATAAAAACACCGCATGCCAACTTTCAACCGATTCCGGGAACATTTCCCGGTCACTTATAAAAATACTATTTCGGACGTGCCGCGGGCGCGTGCAAGTGTGTCTGGGCTCAGAACGAACAACAGAAGGAACGGGGAGACCGGGACGGACGTGAGTTTTGAAAACATGCGGATGCAATGCGGATGATGACATGACAAAATGCAACACACAAATAAATGATATGGCAACAACAGCGAATAACTGGAAGACACCTGGCGCATCGGACTCGGAGCATCACATAAACCCTAGCTAGTAGGATGGTGATTGTTCTCCTAGCCTCTATGGACTAAAACTCCTGGTATATATAGACACCAGGGATACTAGGGTTTATAGATAATCGGTTACATCAAGGAAACTTCATATCTTCTACCTTAACTTGGGGTACACACCAAGGCACAAAGGTCTTTGGTCCGGACACGATGTGGCCCAACAGTCCAGCCGATGTGAGATGAGCCGTCACCCCGAGGACCCTCTCCCCAGTCCAGGACTCCCTCAGGGATGCCGCTCCCTATCTCCAGCCGTTGCCAAAGTCGTCACCCTCTGGTCGCTCCTCTCTCTCTCTCTCATTATGAAATGAAAGTCGCACCCTTTCTACAGTTGTTGCAACAAAACTCATGCTAGAAGCACCTGGGGTGATTTCACGGTGGGTGGGGCGGGGGCGTGGCGCGACGAGGTTCTTTGGATCGGGATGGATCTAACGACCCGCGCGCGACCGGCGGAAGACTCGGCGTGTCGGCTGGTTAGAATCGTTTTTCCTTTCTTGAAACATGTAAATTTGACTTTTGTTGCATCGCAGGATGTCTTCCCCTCTCCAAACAGACTGTTGACTTGGAAGCGGATCCAGATCGATCATTGGCATCGTGTACGCCGTCGCCGTGGATCCGTTGACATTCATGCGAAGCATATGCTTTGATGGTTCACGCGATGAAACAAGTCGAATGGTAGCAACATCGCAGGTGCATGCCAATGTCGGGGGGTACAATGGATGATTCCAAAAAACAGAGAGGTTTTATTCGTGGTACCATATAGCATTTCATCTCGATCGGGATTATTGCAGGCGCACGCCGCAATCACTCACGCACAGCAGAAATGAATCCACATGTAGTACTCGATCCACAAACCATCATACATACACGAGCCGCACGACCTGCTCCGACCATGGCTACATCGCCTGCGCAGCACCAGCGCCAGAGGAAGGAGACGACGACGAGGTGGAGGTGGAGGAGGCGAGGCGCGGGCAGCGGTTGAAGCCGTACCAGACGTTGTTGGGGAGCGGGTCGCCGTAGCGGAAGGTGGAGGGCGCGCTGGGGGCGGTGGGCTCGTACACCCTCACCCACTCGGGCGTCCACCCGGTGCGGCCGGCGCGGCGGAGGTAGAGGTAGCAGACGCCGTACCCGCAGGGCCCGCCGATCTTGAACGTGTCGGTGGCGCACCGGTCGAACGCGCCGGCGGCGCCGCCCAGCCGCGCCGCGTACACCTCGTCGCGGTACACGTCCCCGAACGCCAGGCTGATCGCGTCCGACGTGCGCGCCGGGGACGAGCAGCTCGTCTTGATCTGCACCGTGTACCAGCACGTCCGCGCGCCCACGCCTCGCCCCGAAGGCGACGAGGGGCTGCCGGTGGCCCGTGCGAGGCCGTCGTCGTCGTCGGCGCGCGGGAGCGGCCGGAGCGACGGGGCGGCGGAGACGAGGCTCAGGCAGGAGAGCAGGGCGAGGAGGAGGAGCCGCGGCGGCGGCGCCGTCGCCATGGCGGGATCGGTCGTGGCGGCGACCGGCGAGGGCTGGAGTGGACTGGAGGGATCGTGGCTGGCTTGCCTAGTGGCGGTAAGGAAATTATTTATGTGTGTGGTTTGCGAGTCTGGTGTGATCTGATCTGTCGAGATTGAATACTGGGGGCCAGTGCAGGCTCCAGCTGGGTTGGTAGATGGTGAGGACGAGGTGGCCGGCAGTGGGGCCGTACATTCGCTGCATCGTGTGATTATGCGATAGGTCCACGTGTCAAATGGAGGACATGATTCTGGCTCAGCGTGCTCCACGAGTATTGGCGTCCTTGTCCTCATTGAACACACACGATAGGTGTTCTTTACAAAGGACCGGTGCCATGGTCTCCACGCTCCATTGATTTTGACACATAAGAGCATGACAAGTACTACATCTTTTGTTTCATCTGCGCCTTATTAGAGCATCTACAACTAGACCTCTTAAACCCGTTTCAAACGTCCGGACAGGCCGTCCGGTCATGATTTTTTGACCTAGCAGGCCTCTCAAACGTTCGGGCTGACCGACACCCCTCATATTCAGCCCAAATATGGGGCGGATATGGGGGCGCCCGGGCATGCCCGCCACGTCGGATCCGACAACCGACCCCACCCCAAATTGCACTAAATCCCCCCTCCCCCCGAGCTGCCGGATCCATTTGCTCTCTCCTCTGTTCTTTCTCCTCCGCGTCGTCCGACTCGCAGCTCCGCCACCAGCTCCGGAAGAGCGCTCCCGTCCTCGCCACGGGGGACGTTGTCGCCGGCCCGGACGGCACCGTGGTATGTCCGGCAACTCTCGGGCTTCACCTTGCGCTTGATGTGTTCGACACATTGACCGATCGGAATTATGGTGATTTTGTTAGGTAAATGATGGATTCCGATGCTTCGTCGGACGAGGAGTACGGATCATCGGAGCTTGACCAAAGGAATCAAGATGAGTTCTTCGATTCGTCGAATTCGGATGAAGAAGTGGACATGATCATGCTCATGAGCATGCAAAAGAAAATGGACCGGCAAGTGGACCATATTCTCAACTTCAAGGGCTTAATCAAAGGGAGAAGAGTGATCAACCGGGATAGAGTGTCCGGAGCAAAGTTACTAAACAATGACTACTTTGCTCCCACACCTGCTTTTCCGGATGATCCATGGTTTCATCGCCATTTTCGC
The DNA here is from genome assembly GCF_002162155.2 of Triticum dicoccoides. Taxonomy (NCBI): domain Eukaryota; kingdom Viridiplantae; phylum Streptophyta; class Magnoliopsida; order Poales; family Poaceae; genus Triticum; species Triticum dicoccoides. Next base: position 104,423,637 of record NC_041384.1, read on the forward strand.
ATGTGGAAACCATTGTTTTGCGCATTGTGGAGGGAGTGGAGGCACACGGCGACTACTTCAAGTTGAGAAAGGATTGATGCGGCCAACTCTCTTTCTCGGCCAAGCAGAAGTGCACGGCTGCTCTGACGATCCTTGCACTTGGTACTGCTGCAGACGCCGTTGGTGAGATGGTCAGGATGGGGGAGAGCACGTGCCTCAAGACTACTGTCAAATTTGCCCGCGTCGTGGTTGAGGTGTTTGGATCAGAGTATCTCATAGAACCAAATGTGCATGACACGGAGAAGTTGTTGGCTATTGGAGAGGCAAGGGGGTTTCCAGGAATGCTCGGATCAATTGATTGCATGCATTGGCAATGGAAAAACTGCCCCAAAGGTCTGCGGGGAATGTATCAAGGTCACACCAGAGAGGCTACCATCATACTAGAAGCGGTGGCATCACATGACTTATGGATTTGGCATGCTTTCTTTGGAATACCCGGTTCTCACAACGACATCAATGTGCTTCAACGATCTCCGGTGTTCAGTAGGCTTTGCAATGGGGAATCACCGCCGTACAACTACACCGTCAACGGTTGGGGCTACAACATGGGGTACTATCTTGCCGATGGTACCTATCCTCAATGGGCGGCATTTGTGAAGACCATATCTGAGTCATGTGGCAATAAACAGATCCACTTTGCAATAATGCAGGAAGTGGCTAGGAAGGACGTGGAGAGGGCATTTGGTGTGCTTCAAGCTCGTTGGGGAATTGTGCGAAGCGCTGCAATGATGTAGGAATCGAAAACTTTGCAGCAGCTGATGACATGTTGTGTTATTCTGCACAATATGATTCTCGAGGATGAGGGTGATGGTGTAGCCCAAACCCATGATTTCGATGTTGGGGAATGTAGCAATAATTTAAAGAAATTCCTACGTGCCACCAAGATCAATCTAGGAGATTCTAGCAATGAGATAGAGGGAGTGCATATTCATACCCTTGAAGATCGCTAAGCGGAAGCGTTGCAAGAACGCGGTTGGTGGAGTCGTCAACGCAGCGATTCAGATCGCGGTCGATTCCGATCTAAGCGCCGAACAAAGGCGCCTCCGCGTTCAACACACATACAGCCCGGGGACCTCTCCTTCTTCTTGATCCAGCAAGGGGAGAGGAGAAGTTGAGGGAGAACTCCGACAACACGACTTTGTGGTGGTGATGGAGCTCGTGGTTCTCCGGCAGGGCTTCGCCAAGCGCTGTGGAGGAGGAGAAGGTGTAGGAGAGGGGGAGGGCTGCGCCAGGGGAAGGGTGTGGCAGCCCTCCCCCCCCCCACTATTTATAGGGGAAGGGGAGAGGGGCCGGCTCCCCCAGATCCCATCTACAGGGGAGGGGCGGCGGCCAAGGGGGGGAAACTTGCCCCCCAAGTCAGGTGGAGGCGCCCCCACCCCTAGGGTTTCTAATCCTAGGCGCCTTGGGCCCCTTGGGGGGCGCACCAGCCCACCAGGGGGTGGTTCCCTCCCTTGTTCATCCCACTAGGCTCACCAGGGCAGGTGGCCCCACCCGGTGGACCCCCGGACACCTTTCGGTGGTCCCGGTACAATACCGATAACCCCCGAAACCATTTCGGCGACTGAAACTGGACTTCCCATATATAAATCTTCACCTCCGGACCATTACGGAACTCCTTGTGACGTCCAGGATCTCATCTGGGACTCCGAACAACCTTCGGTAACTATCGGTGTCAAAACCGGCGGATCTCGGGTAGGGGGTCCCGAACTGTGCGTCTAGGCGGATGGTAACAGGAGACAGGGGACACAATGTTTTACCCAGGTTTGGGACCTCTTGGTGGAGGTAATACCCTACGTCCTGCTTGATTGTTCTTGATAATATGAGTAGTACAAGAGTTGATCTACACGAGATCGAAGAGGCTAAACCCTAGAAGCTAGCCTATGGTATGATTGTTGTTCTTGGTCCTACGGACTAAACCCTCCAGTTTATATAGACACGGAGGGGGCTAGGATTACACAGAGTGGGTTACAAGGAAGGAGATCTGCATATCCATATTACCGAGCTTGCCTTCCACGCCAAGGAGAGTCCTATCCGGACACGGGACGAAATCTTCAATCTTGTATCTTCATAGTCCAACAGTCCGGCTAAAGGATATAATCCGGCTGTCCGGATAACCCCTAATCCAGGACTCCCTCAGTAGCCCCTGGACCAGGCTTCAATGACGATGAGTCCGGCGCGTAGATTGTCTTCGGCATTGCAAGGCGGGTTCCTCCTCCGAATACTTCATAGAAGATTTTGAACACGAGGATCGTTTCCGGCTCTACAAAACAAGTTCCACATACAACCGTAGAGAGAATAATATTTCCACAAATCTAATCTGGCGATGCGTTTCGCAGTGCGACATCACACAACAGCCAGGTCACCATTCGAATCGTCTTTCACAACCAAACTCAGCGTGTTTCGCGAGGCGGTTTCCTTGGCACGTCTTGTAGAAGCAGAGATCGTGTCCCCTTATTACGGGATTCCCATCAATACGGACATTGGTAACCCAACCGCGCCATCAATTACGGCGCTTGGGGGATAAGAGAGTTTTACCAGGCTAGTGGGGGCGCATAGTTTTCGTCCGCCCTTATAAAGGGATAAGGGTTCACCTTTTTCTTCCCACGCCTTCTTCCTCCTTGCTCATCCATTCTCGCGCACTCGAGCTCCAGCGCCCAAGTCCACATCCTTCTCCTCAACTCTCTCCAAACATGTCCGGAGCGGGAGGAAAGTGGATGGTCTCCTTCGTCACGGAGGGAGACATCAAAAAGCTATGCGGGACCGTATACTTAGCCGCGGATATCACGCACCGGCTGCCAGCCATGGAGCAGATCGTCCCTACCCCGTAACCTTACAAAAGGGTGGTTTTCCTCACCCACTTCATCCGTGGACTGGGGTTTCCCCTCCATCCATTCGTCCGTGGCCTTATGTTCTATTATGGGCTGGACTTCCATGATCTGGCCCCGAATTTCATCCTCAACGTCTCGACGTTCACCGTCGTGTGCGAGGCTTTCCTCCGCGTCTGGCCCCACTTCGGCCTGTGGCTGAAGACCTTCAATGTCAAACCGAAGGTAGTAGGCGGCCAACAAGCGGAATGCGGCGGAGCCATGGTGGGAAAAATGCCCAACGTAACATGGCTCGAGGGCTCCTACGTGGAGACCATAAAGGGGTGGCAATCGGAGTGGTTCTACATCACCGAGCCACACGACACCAACTGGGTGGCGGCCCCTGAGTTTCGATCCAGAATCCCCACTTGGCTTACTTCTTGGAAGGAGAAGGGCCTGTCCTGGGGCTCATCGGTGGAGCTGGACGGACTCCAGAAGTGTATTCGGAACATGATAGGCAAGAAACTCAAGCTTGTCAACATAGTCCAGGTCATGCTCTTCCGCCGGATCCTCCCGTGTCAACAACGGGCTTTCAACTTATGGGAGTTCGACCTGGCCTAGCACCAGACTCTACGCGAGTTCTTCGACACGACGCATAAGGACATCTCGAAGGTGATGTTCAAGGGCGTCGAGGTCCCCCCTCCCCTTACCGAGGACCGCAGGCTAAGCGTGACGCGCCCTGCGAATCTGGTAAGTTATGTACATCTCATAGGGTATTTATTTTTCCATAGTTTAACCATGTGCGGGATCTGAGCTCCCATGCCTTTGAAAGGACTGGGTGGAGACATCGGAGCAGATTGACTGCCCGACCCCTCTGCACGAAGACCCTGCAAACGCACTCCTGACGGAGATGCGGACCCCGGCTCCTTATGAGGTGCCGGAGAAGAAGATCAAGAAGAAGGCCACGGGAACCCGAAAGAATTCCCGGCGCCAGGTGGTATCGGACTCATTGTCCGATAACTCTGAGACGCACTCCTCCCGTGAAAACGAGGAGGAGGAAGATGAAGATGCTCCCCCTCCAGCCGGGGGAGACAAGAAAAGGAAGGCCGCCCCAACCGGGGATGTCGAAGGGTCCAAGAAGGGAAGGACTCTCCTTCCGGACTGTTCCACCACCGCCACCGACAGCGAAGACGAGTGGTTACTCAGGGCCAAGCCCATGGCGAAGTCGTAAGTATTCGGATACCAGAGTGACTCATAGCATACTTTTATTGCACTGCTTTTCCTAACGTCGAATATGATCATGCAGTCCGCCCTGAGCCCGTATCGACGTATCCTCATCGGGCGGTTCCTTGGACTCGTCGGATATGAATAGTGAGTCACTTCCAACCGCCTCCTCTCCTCGCCCTACGGACAATGTGGATGTATTGTCTCGAGGGGCACCGAGCCGGGGGGGAGATAGTCCTGGAGGCGCCTCAAGGCGACCTTCCAGACTCCAGGCGCAAAGGGAGCAAAACTCCCAAGGGCTCCAAGTTCGGCCCTCAGTCGAACACCGCGCCGGAACCTCCAGTGGTTCCGGACTCCGGCAGGCGGCCCCCTTCCAAGAGGGGCAAGCCGCCTGTGCCAGTGACCTCTGTCCATCTAGAGGCACCGGAACCTGCTGGGAGCGCTTCGCAGCGCTTCCATCGACGAAGAGCACCGCACTATTATGAGTGCGGTGATCAAGAAGGTTCAGTCCGCCAAGAGCGGACTGACTGAAGCCTGTGCCAGTCTTCTAACAGGCTTTGAGGTAAGTATTTAAAATATAGGAAAATATTACCGCATAGACAGTAGCCCCTGATGCTCTTTTTGGTGTTCACAAAGAAAAGCCGAATAGAGGATCAAATAATATCTGCAGGAGTCTAATATAAGTATGTCTGTATGCGTATGCAGGCTTCGCTGCTGACCTCTGCCGCACTGACTGCGGAGGTCGCTGCACTGAAGCAGAACCTCGAGCGGTCCGAGAAAGAGCTCGGCCTTGCCAAGTGGCAGCTCGAGGAGAACAAAGGTAAGTAATACCTTGTCTATATATATATATAAAGATGTGGTTGCAAAATGATAGTATCATCATGGATGTGCCAGGGGCCACGACCGAAGTGGCGACCCTGAAGCAAGCACTGTCCAAGGCCGAAAACAAAGCGGCCAAGGAGCGCACCGAGCGGGAGAAACAAGAGGCACGGGTGGGCGAGGTGCAGCAAGAGCTCCAGGCTCTCATGAAGAAGCACGAGCCTTTGGATCTTGACTCGAAGACGCGAGAGTCTGAGTTTGCTGCGGCCCTCGAGAGCACAAAGCGTGCCAAGGGTGAAGCCCAAAAGGCCCTCCAGGAAATTGAGGCGATGAGGAAGATAGCGGCGGGTAAGGCATTCATTATGCAAAGCAAGCATGCGAAAGTAAATTACTTGTTACTTACCCGAGTCTGGAGCTCTCCAGGAGCATTCACAGATTTGCCCCGCGGCGTGTCAGATGCCGCAAAGTACTACCAGGCCGAGGAGGGAAGCTCGACGGAGAAGTTGTTCTGGTCTCAGTATACTGGGACCGAACACCCGATGCCTGCGAGCGACCAGCGGAAGCAACTGGTCGAGCTGCACAAGGCGGCCGAATAGGCCATGAGGGGCCTTATAGTCCGGATGTGGCCTGGCGACTCCCTTCCCAATGGCTACTTTGGCCTGGTGAGGCGGCTTGTGGATGCCTGCCCACGGCTGGAAGTCATAAAGTGGTCCGTCTGCATCGAAGGTGCACGCCGGGCTTTTGCCCGTGCAAAGGTGCACTGGGCCAAGATGGACGCCAAGAAGCTGGTGAAGGAGGGGCCGCCACAGGGCAAGGAGCATCGCCACCCTGAAATGTATTATGAGGGTGTCCTGAAGAGTGCCCGTCTTATGGCGGATGAGTGTGTGAAGGATGTAATTTTTGAATGAACTTGCTCGTGTGATCCTGTATTATGAAAACTTGTTCATGTGCGTTATGCAACGCTTGTTTGAATTTAAAATATTACCTTCTGTGCGGCTGTTTATCAAATTTGAGAGCTAGCCAATCGTCGGCTTCTGCCCCCATGCCACGACTGCTGGGGTGTTCGGGATAAATCTGAGCACTCTTTTTCCCATTGGTGGGTCCTTCGAGGGAGGCGCTCAGCGCAACGAACAAGGCAATCGGACTATAATGCTTTATCACTCTCACTTAGCCATAGAACTCTGCAATTTTAAATTTTGGTGAAGCCCCTAGTATTCAGAAGGCCGAATTCGGGGTGCTATACACGCCTAAGCCGGACAAAGCCGACTCCTCGCCCTAAGCGTCATAAGTCTTTAGGGACTCGAGACCTCTCGAACAGCGACCAGCTCTCGCCTTATCATGACAGTCAGTTTTGACTTTCTCTACTGAGGTGCTTGCCCAGATGAATCGGGGCACAATCGCAGTAGTTCTCCCAGTGCTACCTCAGCCGATATTGCGGAACGTAAGGTATCAAAACATGGGAGCCGGGCAAACCCAACTATTGACCCAAGACATGATTCAGAGCTGATGCATATAATGCTATAAGTTCGGGGTTTCCACTGTCAAAAGTGTTCGGATGTCTCACGCCGTATTATGGGGTACGCTTAAGCCCCTGGCATATTGGTTGTACCAGAGTGTACGGTTGCTGAATGTCATGAATGAACATATATATATAAAAGAATAGAGAATGCGGTAATAGTCTAGTGCTATGCATTGTTTATTCAAAAAGGTGCGTCGAAGCAGAATGATACAAGTAGTGCGATAAGAAAAAAGTAGGACTATTTGACATGTCCCCTCCAAGGGCAAGCTGAGGAATGGTATTTAAAGCAGGTATTTCACTCGTTATCAGAGACCACCTGGGAATTCCATGGTGTGACGTAGCTTTCTGCCTCCTTGGTTGTTGTATCATGTGTCCGACATTCATACTGCCGGACAGGGTTTCCAGAGAGTAAAGTCCTGAAAGAGAGAAAAAATAACAAAGCGGGAAGCCCCTAGTGCGGTTGAGCCTCGTTTTGGGGCGTGCCGTAGTCGTGCCCCCCCCACCTATGCCCATGGTATTTTCAATGCGTAATTATGTACGCGTGGTGCGGATTTCGCCGTTTGGCTGGGACTGGGGCGAGGGCCGCATTGCTATGCGAGCTCGGAACGTGCCAGGCGGTCTTGTTGCAGATTACTTGGGCGCACTTGACGTTGTCCGGGTGTTTAATCGCCGAACTGGTGGATTGCCTGAAGAGGCTGCTTTGTGCTTCTCCTGCGAGGGCTGCAGTGGGCTCCTCCGTGCGGAGAGAGCGCTCTATGTTTCCATTGACTGTGATGACCCACCAAGGTCCTAGCATCTTGAGCTTGAGGTATGCATAATGCGGTACCGCACTGAATCTCGCAAATGCGGTTCGCCCGAGCAGTGCGTGATAGCCACTGTGGAACGGGACTATATCGAAGATTAACTCCTCGCTTTGGAAGTTATCCGGGGATCCGAAGACCACTTCAAGTGTGACTGAGTCTGTGCAATGGGCCTCTACACCTGGTATGACGCCTTTGAAGGTCGTTTTTGTGGGTTTGATCCTTGAGGGGTCTATACCCATTTTGTGCACTATGTCCTGATAAAGCAGGTTCAGGCTGCTGCCGCCATCCATAAGGACTCGAGTGAGGTGAAATCCGTCGATGATTGGGTCTAGGACCAGTGCGGCGAATCCTCCATGATGAATACTAGTGGGGTGGTCCCTGCAATTGAAGGTGATCGGACAGGAGGACCATGGGTTGAACTTTCGGGCGACTGGCTCCAACGCATATACGTCCCTTAGCGCACGCTTCCGCTCCCTCTTGGGGATGTGGGTTGCCTATATCATGTTCACCGTCCGCACTTGTGGGGGGAACCTCTTATGTCCTCCGGTGTTCGGCGGCCGGGGCTCCTCCTCGTCATCGCTATGTAACCCCTTATCTTTGTTTTCGGCATTTAACTTGTCGGCCTGCTTGAACACCCAACATTCTCTGTTGGTGTGGTTGGCTGGCTTGTCGGGGGTGCTGTGTATTTGACACGAGCGATCGAGTATACGGTCCAAACTAGACGGGCCCGGAGTGCTTCTTTTGAATGGCTTTTTCCGCTGACCGGATTTAGAGCCTCTGAATCCGGCATTGACTGCCGTATCCTCGGTATTGTCGCTGTTGATGCGGCGCTTGTATTTGTTGCGACGTGACCTGCCATTGCTATCCTTGGTATCTGAAGTACCATGGTTCTTTGATATATTATTGCTGCGAGCCAGCCAGCTATCATCTCCCGCGCAAAAGCGGGTCATGAGTGTCGTGAGGGCTGCCATAGATTTCGGCTTTTCCTGGCCAAGGTACCGGGCGAGCCACTCGTCACGGATGTTGTGCTTAAAAGCTGCTAGGGCCTCTGCATCCGGATAGTTGATGATTTGATTTTTCTTTGTCAGGAACCGTGTCCAGTATTTCCTGGCCGATTCCTCTGGCTACTGAATTATGTGGCTCAAGTCATCGACATCTGGTGGTCGCACATAAGTTCCCTGGAAGTTGTCGAGGAATGCGGCTTCCAGATCTTCCCAACAGCCAATGGATTCTGCTGGCAGGCTGTTGAGCCAATGCCGAGCTGGTCCTTTGAGCGTGAGTGGGAGGTATTTGATGGCGTGTAGATCGTCACCACGGGCCATGTGGATGTGCAGGAGGAAGTCCTCGATCTATACCGCAGGATCTGTTGTACCGTCGTATGATTCGATATTTACGGGTTTGAAACCCTCTGGGATTTGGTGATCCATTACTTCGTCTGTGAAGCATAGGGAGTGTGCGGCGCCTCTGTACTGGGATATGTCGCGACGCAGCTCAAATGAGTCTTGTCCGCTGTGTTTGGCCCGGCCGGATTTACTTTTAGTGTATCCAGCGTGACGGTTATCGTCTCGCGTAGTGGCGCGCCCTCGTGATCCGTAGATTGATCTTGCGTGTTTTGCTTTGTCCTCCAATACGTCTCGCAGGTCTAGCGTGTTTCCCCATGCCTTGACATTTTTATTTGAGTGGCGTCGGGGTGCGGGCTGAGCTTTTGGCTGAAATGCCTCTCTGTCGTGGCCACGAGGTGGACGATCAGCCGCGTCATACGCTGGAGATGTAGGTTTTAATGCTTCGTCCTCCAGTTGGGGTAGCAACCTGCGCTTTGGGTAACTCTTGGAGGGGAGTTCGAGTTCATATTACTCGGCCGCAAGGACTTCAGTCCATCTGTCAGCTAGCAAATCTTGATCAACTTGAAGCTGCTGTTGCTTTTTCTTAAGGCTATTTGCCATGGCTATAAGCCGGCGCTTGAAGCGCTCTTGCTCGACGGGGTCCTCAGGCACGACAAATTCGTCATCGTCGAGGCTTGCCTCGTCTTCGGAGGGAGGCATGTAATTATCATCCTCCGCCTCTCCATCTGCCGCTCTCTCGGGAGGGCTGGCTTCTTCATACCCCTGCTCTAAATCTTGCTGGAGGGGATTGTCGTCATCTTCGGCAGTATCCGGAGTGCTATTATCTCCTATGCCGGTATCACCGCTTTTTCCTTGGCGAGACTTAGAGCGGCGCCGCTGTCGTTGGCGCTTGGGTTGCTTCTTGGAGGGGTCATCCTCCGTTGTCCCGTCGCCATTGCCTTCTTTGGGTGTGTCCACCATGTATATATCATATGATGAGGTGGCTGTCTAGTGCCCTATGGGCAGTGTTCCTATTCGTCTCCTGCATCATCGTCCATACCGTCGATGTCTTCGGAGTCGAAGTCGAGCATGTCGGTCAAATCGTCGACAGTGGCTACTAAGTGGGTGGTGGGTGGGCGGCGAATTTCTTCGTCATCCGCATCCCAATCCTGCCGGACATAGTTTGGCCAGAACTCTCCTGACAAGGAGAGAGACCTTAATGAGTTCAGTATGTCGCCGAAGGGCGAGTGCTGAAAGATATCCGTCGAGGTGAACTCCATGATCGGTGCCTAGTCGGATTCGATACGCACGGGCGTAGGCGGTTCGGAGTCCGTGGCCGGGGAAGAATCTGGCAGTTTGGCGTCACGGCTCTCGTGAAGGGTAAGGTCGATAGTTGGCTCGATCGCCGCTGAGAATGCGGCCTCCATGGCGGGGTCTATCCACCCGTCCATGGATGGCGCAATTGGCTCCGAATTGAGGGTCGGAGCGGTTGCCAGTGCGGTCTCCTGAATACCGTCCGATGGTAGAGCTAAATCATGCTCATCATGACCGTGCGACGCACTCAGCAGGGGCTCGAATCCGTCGAAGATCAAGTCTCCGCGGATGTCGGCCGTGTAGTTTAAGCTTCCAAACCTGACCTGGTGGCCAGGGGCATAACTCTCGATTTGCTTTAGATGGCCAAGCGAGTTGGCCCGCAGTGCGAAGCCGCCGAATACAAAGATCTGTCCGGGGAGAAAAGTCTCACCCTGGAGTGCATCACTATCGATGATCGAATATCCCCGGATAGAAAGCAATGAACATTGAGAGCTCATCGGACAGATAGCGATGCAGTCCAGGGTCTATACCACATTGAGGAATATGAACTTGAATGCCCCTCCAAGAGTTACCCAAAGTGCAGGTTGCTACCCCGACTGGAGGAGGAAGCACCAAAACATACATCTCCAAGTGTATGACGCGGCTGATTGGCCACCTCGTGGCCGCGACAGAGAGGCATTTCAGCCAAAAGCTCAGCCCGCAACCCAACGCCACTCAAATAAAAATGTCAAGGCATGGGGAAATACGCCAGACCTACGAGACGTATTGGAGGACAAAGCAAAACACGCAAGAGCGATCTACGAATCATGAGGGTGCGCCACTATGCGAGACGATAACTGTCACGCCGGATACAGTAAAAATACATCCGGCCGGGCCGAACACAGCGGACAAGACTCATTTGAGCTGCGTCGTGATATAGCCCAGTACAGAGGCGCTGCACACCCCCTATGCTTCACAGACGAAGTAATGGACCACCAAATCCCAAAGGGTTTCAAACCCATAAATATCGAATCATACGACGGCACAACAGATCCTGCGGTATGGATCGAGGACTTCCTCCTGCACATCCACATGGCCCGCGGTGACGACCTACACGCCATCAAATACCTCCCACTCAAACTCAAAGGACCAGCTCGGCATTGGCTCAACAGCCTGCCAGCAGAATCCATTGGCTATTGGGAAGATCTGGAAGCCGCATTCCTCGACAACTTCTAGGGCACTTATGTGCGACCACCAGATGCCGATGACTTGAGCCACATAATTCAGCAGCCAGAGGAATCGGCCAGGCAATTCTGGACACGGTTCCTGGCAAAGAAAAATCAAATTGTTGACTGTCCGGATGCAGAGGCCCTAGCAGCTTTTAAGCACAACTTCCATGACGAGTGGCTTGCCCGGCACCTTGGCCAGGAAAAGCCGAAATCTATGGCAGCCCTCACGACACTCATGACCCACTTTTGCACAGGAGAAGACATCTGGCTGGGTCGCAGCAATAATATATCAAAGAACCATGGTACTTTGGATACCAAGGATGGCAATGGCAGGCCACGTCGCAACAAACACAAGCGCCGCATCAACAACGACAATACCGAGGATACGACAGTCAATGCCGGATTCATAGGCTCTAAACCCGGTCAGCGGAAAAAGTCATTCAAAAGAAGCACTCCGGGCCCGTCCAGTTTGGACCGTATACTCGATCGCTCGTGTCAAATACACAGCACCCCCGACAAGCCAGCCAACCACACCAACAGGGATTGTAGGGTGTTCAAGCAGGCCGGCAAGTTAAATGCCGAAAACAAATACAAGGGGTTGCATAGAGATGACGAGGAGGACCCCCGGCCGCCGAACACCAGAGGACAGAAGAGGTTACCCCCACAAGTGCGGACGGTGAACATGATATACGCAACCCACATCCCCAAGAGGGAGTGGAAGCGTGCGCTAAGGGACGTATATGCGTTGGAGCCAGTCGCCCCAAAGTTCAACCCATGGTCCTCCTGTCCGATCACCTTCGATCGCAGGGACCACCCCACTAGTATCCGTCATGGCGGATTCGCTGCACTGGTCCTAGACCCAACCGTTGACGGATTTCACCTCACTCGAGTCCTTATGGACGGCGGCAATAGCCTGAACCTGCTTTATCAGGACACAGTGCGCAAAATGGGTATAGACCCTTCAAGGACCAAACCCACAAAAACGACCTTCAAAGGCGTCATACCAGGTGTAGAGGCCCATTGCACAGGCTCAGTCACACTTGAAGTGGTCTTCGGATCCCCGGATAACTTCCGAAGCGAGGAGTTAATCTTTGATATAGTCCCGTTCCGTAGTGGCTATCATGCACTGCTCGGGCGAACCGCATTTGCGAGATTCAATGCGGTACCGCATTATGCATACCTCAAGCTCAAGATGCTAGGACCTTGGGGGGTCATCACAGTCAATGGAAACATAGAGCGCTCTCTCCGCACGGAGGAGCCCACTGCAGCCCTCGCAGGAGAAGCACAAAGCAGCCTCTTCAGGCAATCCACCAGTTCGGCGATTAAACACCCGGACAACGTCAAGTGCGCCCAAGTAATCTGCAACAAGACCGCCTGGCACGTTCCGAGCTCGCATAGCAATGCGGCCCTCGCCCCAGTCCCAGCCAAACGGCGAAATCCGCACCACGCGTACATAATTACGCATTGAAAATACCATGGGCATAGGTGGGGGGGGGCACGACTACGGCACGCCCCAAAACGAGGCTCAACCGCACTAGGGGCTTCCCGCTTTGTTATTTTTTCTCTCTTTCAGGACTTTACTCTCTGGAAACCCTGTCCGGCAGTATGAATGTCGGACACATGATACAACAACCAAGGAGGCAGAAAGCTATGTCACACCATGGAATTCCCAGGTGGTCTCTGATAACGAGTGAAATACCTGCTTTAAATACCATTCCTCAGCTTGCCCTTGGAGGGGGGCATGACTACCGCATGCCCCAAGACGTGGCTCAACCACACTAGGGGCTTCCCGCTTTGTTATTTTTCTCTCTTTCAGGACTTTAATCTCTGGAAACCCTGTCCGGCAGTATGATTGCCGGACACACGATGCAACAACCAAGGAGGCAGAAAGCTACGTCGCACCACGGAACTCCCAGGTGGCTTCTGAAAACAAGTGAAATACATGCTTTAAATACCATTCCTCAGCTTGCCCTTGGACGGGACATGTCAAATAGTCCAACTTTTTGCTTATCGCACTACTTGTATCATTTTGCTTCGACGCACCTTATTAAATAAACAATGCATAGCACTAGACTATTATCACATTCTCTATTCTTCTTTATATATATATATATATGTTCATTCATGACATTCAGCACCCGTACACTCTGGTACGGCCAATATGCCAGGGGCTTAAGCATACCCCATAATACGGCGTGAGAAGTCCGAACACTTTTGACAGTGCGGCACCCCGAACTTATAGCATTATATGCATCAGCTCCGAATCATGTCTTGGTTTGCCCGGCTCCCATGTTTTGGTACCTTACGTTCCGCTATATCGGCTAAGGTAGCACTGGGAGAACTACTACGATTGTGCCCCGGTTCATCTGGGCTAAGCACCTCAGTAGAGAAAGCTAAAACTGACTGTCATGATAGGTCGAGAGCTGGCCGCTGTTCGAGAGGTCTCGAGTCCCTAAAGACTTATGCTGCTTAGAGCGAGGAGTCGGCTTTGTCCGGCTTAAGGCGTGTATAGCGCCCGAATTCGGCCTTCCGAATACTAGGGCCTTCGCCAAAATTTAAAATTGTAGACTTCTATGACTAAGTGAGAGTGATAAAGCATTATAGTCCGGTTGCCTTGTTCGTTGTGCTGAGCACCTCCCTCGAAGGACCCAACAATGGGAAAAAGAGTGCTCAGGTTTATCCCGAACACCCCAACACTCGTGGCATGGGGGCAAAAGCCGACGACTGGCCATCTCTTAGATTTGATAAACAGCCGCATAGAAGGTAATATTTTAAATTGAAACAAGCGTTGCATAGCGCACATGAACAAGTTTTCATAATACAGGATCACACGAGCAAGTTCATTCAAAAATTACATCCTTCGCACACTCGTCCGCCACAAGACGGGCACCCTTCAGGACACCCTCATAATACTTCTCGGGGTGGCGATGCTCCTTGCCCTGCGGTGGCCCCTCCTTCACCAGCTTCTTGGCGTCCATCTTGGCCCAGTGCACCTTTGCACGGGCAAAAGCCGGCCGGCGGGCACCTTCGATACAGACGGACCGCTTGATGACTTCTAGCCGTGGGCAGGCATCCACAAGCCGCCTCACCAGGCCAAAGTAGCTGTTGGGAAGGGAGTCGCCATGCCACATCCGGACTATAAAGCCCTTCATGGCCTGTTCGGCCGCCTTGTGCAGCTCGACCAGTTGCTTCAGCTGGTCGCTCATAGGAATCGGGTGTTCGGTCCCAGTATACTGAGACCAGAACAACTTCTCCGTTGAGCTTCGCTCCTCTGCCTGGTAATACTTCACGGCATCCAACATGCTGCGGGGCACCTGCGAATGCTCCTGGAGAGCTCTGGACCCGGGTAAGTAACAAGTAATTTACTTTCACATGCTTGGTTTGCATATTGAATGCCTTACCCGCAGCTATCTTCCTCTTCACGAGAGACTGGAGCCCTTGCTGCACATCGCCCACCCGTGCCTCTTGTTTTTCCCACTCGGTGCACTCCCCGGCCGCTTTGTTTTCGGCCTCGGACAGCGCTTGCTTCAGGGTCGCCACTTCGGCCGTGGCCCCTCGCACATTCATGATGATCCTGTCATTTAGCAACCGCATTTTCTTTTTTATATAGACAAGGTATTACTTACCTTTGTTCTCCTCGAGCTGCCTCTTGGCAAGGCCGAGCTCTTTCTCGGACCGCTCGAGGTCCTGCTTCAGTGCAGCGACCTCCGTAGTCAGTGCGGCAGTGGTCAGCAGTGAAGCCTGCATACGCATACAGACATACTTATATTAGACTCCTGCAGATATTATTTGATCCTCTATTCGGCTTTTCTTTGTGAACACCAGACAGAGCATCAGGGTCTACTGTCTATGCGGTAATATTTTCCTATATTTTAAATACTTACCTCAAAGCCTGTTAGAAGGCTAGCACAGGCTACAGTCAGTCCGCTCTTGGCGGACTGAACCTTCTTGATCACTGCACTCATAATAGTGCGGTGCTCTTCGTCGATGGAAGCGCCGCGAAGCGCTCCCAGCAGGTCGTCTAGTGCCTCTGGATGGACAGAGGTCACTGGCATGGATGGCTTGCCCCTTTTGGAAGGGGGCCGCCTGCCCGAGTCCGGAACCACTGGAGGTTCCGGCGCGGTGTTCGGCTGAGGACCGAACTTGGAGCCCCCGGGAGCCTTGCTCCCTTTGCTCCTGGAGTCCGGAAGGTCGCCTTGAGGCGCCTCCGAGACTGTATCCCCCCGGCTCGGTGCCCCTTGAGACAATACCTTGGCATTGTCCGTAGGGCAAGGAGAGGAGGCGGTTGGAAGTGTATCACTATTCATGTCCGACGAGTCCAAGGAACCGTCCGACGATGATACGTCGATATGGGCTTGGGGCGGACTGCATAATCATATTTGACATTAGAGAAGCAGTGCGACAAAGGTATGTTATGAGTTACTCTGGTATCTGAATACTTACGACTTCGCCAGGGGCTTGGCCCTGAGCAACCACTCGTCTTCGCCGTCGGCGGCGGTGGTGGAGCAGTCCGGAAGCAGAGTCCTTCCCTTCTTGGACCCTTCAGCCTCCCCGGTTGGGGCGGCCTTCCTTTTCTTGTCTCCCCCGGTTGGAGGGGGAGAATATTCATCTTCCTTCTCCTTGTTTTCATGGGAGGAGTGCGTCTCGGTGTTATCGGACGATGAGTCCGATACCACCTGGCACCGGGAACTCTTTCGGGTTCCCTTGGCCTTCTTCTTGGTATTATCCGGCACCTCATAAGGACCCGGAGTCCGCATCTCCGTCAGGAGAGCGTCTGCAGGGTCTTCGGGCAGAGGGGTCAGACAGTTAATCTGCTCCGATGTCTCCACCCAGTCCTATCAAAGGCATGGGAGCTCAGACCCCGCACATGGTTAAGCTATGGGAAATAAATATCCTACCAGATGTACAGAACTTATCGAATTCGCAAGGCGCTTCGCGCTTAGCCCGTGGTCCTCGGTAAGAGAAGGAGGGACCTCGGCGCCCTTGAACATCACCCTCCAGACGTCCTTATGTGTCGTGTCGAAGAGCTCATGTAGATTCTGGTGCTGGGCCAGGTCGAACTCCCATAAGTTGAAAGCCCGTTGTTGACACGGGAGGATCCGGCGGAAGAGCATGACCTGGACTATGTTGACAAGCTTGAGTTTCTTGCCTATCATCTTCCGGATACACTTCTGGAGTCCGTCCAGCTCCACCGATGAGCCCCAGGACAGGCCCTTCTCCTTCCAGGAAGTGAGCCGCATGGGGATTCCGGATCGAAACTCCGGGGCCGCCACCCAGTTGGTGTCGCGCGGCTCGGTGATTTAGAACCACCCCGATTGCCACCCCTTTATGGTCTCCACGAAGGAGCCCTCGAGCCATATAACGTTGGGCATTTTTCCCACCATGGCTCCGTCGCATTCCACTTGTTGGCCGCCAACCACCTTCGGCTTGATATTGAAGGTCTTTAGCCACAGGCCGAAGTGGGGCCGGATGCGGAGGAAAGCCTTGCACACGACGATGAACGCCGAGATGTTGAGGATGGAATTCGGGGCCAGATCATGAAAGTCCAGCCCATAATAGAACATAAGGCCGTGGACGAATGGATGGAGGGGAAACCCCAGTCCGCGGACGAAGTGGGGGAGGAAAACCACCCTTTCATGAGGTTCGGGGTAGGGACGACCTGCCCCGCGGCTGGCAGCCAGTGCGCGATATCCGTGGCTAAGTATCTGGCTCCATGTAGCTTTTTGATGTGTCCCTCCGTGAAGGAGGAGGCCATCCACTTGCCTCCCGCTCCGGACATGTTTGGAGAGAGTTGAGGAGAAGGATGTGGACTTGGGCGTTGGAGCTCGAGTGCGCGAGAATGGATGAGCAAGGAGGAAGAAGGCGTGGGTAGAAAAAGGTGAAACATTATCCCTTTATAAGGGCGGACGAAACTATGCACCGCCACCAGCCGGGTAAAACTCGCTTATCCCCCAAGCGCCGTAATTGGTGGCGCGGTTGGGTTACCCACGCCCGTATTGATGGGAATCCTGTAATAAGGGGAACACGATCTCTGCTTTGACAAGACGTGTCAAGAAACCGCCTCGCGTTATGTGCGGGGCTGGTTAAAGAAAAACGGTTCGAATAATTACTGGGCCATGGCGTGATGTCATGCTGCCAAAACGTGTCAGCAGATTAGATTTGTGGAAATATTATTCTCTCTGCGGTGGTATGTGGAACTTATTTTGCAGGGTCGGACACTATCCTTGTATTCAAACTCTTCTGTGGTGTATTCGGAGGAGGAACCCGCCTTGCAATGCCGAAGACAACACTGCGTGCCAGACTCATCATCATTGAAGCCTGGTTCAGGGGCTACTGAGGGAGTCTTGGATTAGGGGGTCTCCGGACAGCCGGACCATATCGTTTGGCCGGACTGTTGGACTATGAAGATACGAGATTGAAGACTTCGTCCCGTGTCCGGATGGGACTCTACTTGGCGTGGAAGGCAAGCTAGGCAATACGGATATGCATATCTCCTCCTTTGTAACTGACCTTGTGTAACCTTAGCCTCCTCCGATGTCTATATAAACCAGAGGGTTTTAGTCCGTAGGACAACAGACAATCATACCATAGGCTAGCTTTTAGGGTTTAGCCTCTCTGATCTCGTGGTAGATCAACTCTTGTACTACTCATATTATCAAGAATAATCAAGTAGGACGTAGGATTTTACCTCCATCAAGAGGGCCCAAACCTGGGTAAAACATCGTGTCCCCTGCCTCCTGTTACCATCCGCCTTAAACGCACAGTTCGGGACCCCCTACCCAAGATCCGCCGGTTTTGACACCGACACCGTGGCAAACTCCTTAGTCACAATGAGCTCGTTATGATGATGCATTACTGAGTGGGCCCAGAGATACCTCTGACGTCATACAGAGTGACAAATCCTAGTCTCGATTCGTGCCAACCCAACAGATACTTTCGGAGATACCTGTACTGCACCTTTATAGCCACCCAGTTATGTTGTGACATTTGGTACACCTAAAGTATTCCTACGGTATCCGGGAGTTGCACAATCTCATGGTCTAAGGAAAATGATGCTTGACATTAGAAAAGCTTTAGCAAACGAACTACACGATCTTGTGCTACGCTTAGGATTGGGTCTTGTCCATCACATCATTCTCCTAATGATGTGATCCCGTTATTAATGACATCCAATGTCCATGGTCAGGAAACCATGACCATCTATTGATCAACGAGCTAGTCAACTAGAGGCTTACTAGGGACATATTATGATCTATGTATTCACACATGTATTACGGTTTCCGGTTAATACAATTATAGCATGAACAAGAGACAATTATCATGAACACAGAAATATAATAATAACCACTTTATTATTGCCTCTAGGGCATATTTCCAATAGTCTCCCACTTGCACTAGAGTCAATAATCTAGTTACATTGTGATGAATCGAACACCCATAGAGTTCTGGTGTTGATCATGTTTTCCTCGCGGAAGAGGTTTAGTCAAGGATCTGCGACGTTCAGATCCGTATGCACTTCACAAATATCTATGTCTCCATCCTGAATATATTCACGAATGGAGTTGAAGCGACGCTTGATATGCCTGGTCTTCTTTTGAAACATGGGCTCCTTGGCAAGGGCAATAGCTCCAGTGTTGTCACAGAAGAGAGTCATCGGGCCCGACGCGTTGGAAATAACTCCTAGGTCGGTGATGAACTCCTTCATCCAGACTACTTCATGTGCTGCCCCCGAGGCTGCTATGTACTCCGCTTCACATGTAGATCCCGCCACGACACTTTGCTTGCAACTGCACCAGCTGACTGCCCCACCATTCAAAATGTACACGTATCCGGTTTGTGACTTGGAGTCATCCAGATCTATGTCGAAGCTAGCATCGACGTAACCCTTTATGACGAGCTCTTCGTCACCTCCAACGAGAAACATATCCTTAGTCCTTTTCAGGTACTTTAGGATATTCTTGACCGTTGTCCAGTGTTCCATGCCGGGATTAATTTGGTACCTCCCTACCAAACTTACGGCAAGGTTCACATCAGGTCTGGTACACAGCATGGCATACATAATAGACCCTATGGCTGAGGCATAGGGGATGACACTCATCTTTTCTCTTCTGCCGAGGTCGGGCATTGAGCCGTGCTCAATTTCACACCTTGCAATACAGGCAAGAACCCCTTCTTGGATTGATTCATATTGAAATTCTTCAATATCTTGTCAAGGTATGTGCTTTGTGAAAGACCAATGAGGCTTCTCGATCTATCTCTATAGATCTTGATGCCTAATATGTATGCAGCTTCTCCATGGTCCTTCATTGAAAAAAACTTATTCAAGTAGGCATTTATGCTTTCCAAAAATTCTATATCATTTCCCATCAATAGTATGTCATCCACATATAATATGAGAAATGCTACAGAGCTCCCACTCACTTTCTTATAAACACAGGCTTCTCCATAAGTCTGCGTAAACCCAAACGCTTTGATCATCTCATCAAAGCGAATGTTCCAACTCCGAGGTGCTTGCACCAGCCCATAGATTCAGCGTTGGAGCTTGCATACCTTGTCAGCATTCTTAGGATTGACAAAACCTTCCAGCTGCATCATATACAATTCTTCCTTAAGGAAACCATTAAGGAATGCCGTTTTGACATCCATTTGCCATATCTCATAATCATAAAATGCGGCAATTGCTAACATGATTCAGACGGACTTCAGCTTCGCTACGGGTGAGAAGGTCTAATCATAGTCAACCCCTTGAACTTGTCGATAACCCTTAGCGACAAGCCGAGCCTTATAGATGGTCACATTACCATCCGCGTCAGTCTTTTTCTTAAAGATCCATTTATTTTCTATAGCTTGCCGATCATCGGGCGAGTCTATCAAAGTCCATACTTCGTTTTCATACATGGATCCTATCGTGGGTTTGTCACGGCAGATGTCCTAGTGAGAGGACTTAGTCGTGAAGCCATCGCGACGGGTTAACTTAAAGGGGTTAAAGCGGAACAAGGGACGCAAGGAATTATACTGGTTCGGCCCCTTATGATGAAGGTAAGAGCCGACTCCAGTTGTGATGGAATTGCTAGGGTTTTGATGACCAGGGAGCGAATCCGCTTTGCCTGGCTCTCGAGTTATTGTTTGTTGTCCCTAAACCGTTGCCGGGTCGTCCCTTTATATACACAAGTTGATGCCCGGTGGTTTACAGAATCTCGAGGCCGGCTCATAGACATGCCCTGCTCGGTTTCTACCTTTCCTTGTCTTACAACATAAGTTACATATCATATGGCGGTTTATGTCTACGGGCCCTAATCCGCCTTTGGGCCCTGGCCTTCATATTATATCTCCTCCGTAAAGCGCCATACTTCTTGTCTTCATGGGCTTTAAACATGACTAACTCATTGCGGGCATAACAAGGCCCCTCATGGTTGGTTTATACTTAGTAGTAATATCCCCAACATTAGGCCCCAGATTGATTTGAACATGTTCATGTCAATCTTCAACACTTAGAAAATTCCTCCTTCAGCACCTTCGCATAAATCTTGTAAACCGCCATGATGTCATCTTCCAGGTTCGTAATAAACCACCATGACATCACCTGTTATTAAAAATTGGATATATCTCACCTTCATTAATGAGCCTCCGACAATCGAGGCGACAGCTTTGTCACATATCCAACTTTTGGGCTCCTTGATTTTTGCGCCTGTCACTTATCCCTTCACCTTATAAATAAGACCGGGGGGTCCTTTTCATTTTTTTCCTCATGCCTCCTCGCTTCTTCTTCCTTGTGCTGACATGACCCTTACACGCAGCCATCGTCGTCAAGCTCCGCCCTCGTCCTCATCTCTGACCGCTGCATCAACCTGAACGTACCAGAGAAACGCGACGCACCTTCACTGTTCCATTAGCAACAGTAAGTTTCCCTTTTCCTTGCTCTAGATCCTCCATTAGCGTTTCGGTGTTCATCAAAGCTCAAAGGTGTTCTTCTCTGTTCATCTCAGTAGCGTAAAATGGCGATCTCAGATCTGACATCTTCTCGCGCAGTCACAGGTATAATTCCTTTTTGCATCCTTAGAACATCTTCCTCGTATAGAAAAAACCCATCTGGACCTGGCGAACTATTTAAACACCTGTATTTTGAGCCTGAATATACTTTGATTTACTGATACGCTGCAGATCTGAAATTACCATATCAATCTGTGAAACTTGTTTTTCCCTTACTTCGACATTTTCAGATCTGTACCTTCCTTACCAATGTAAGCGGTTTAACTTTTTTAGAAATAATAATCCGGCAGGTAGAAAATGATAATCCGACAGGTACCATTAGTCCCCTCTTAAACCGCCGATTTGTTTATCTTTGTAACCCCTTCAATGTGAGGCTCCGGTTTAACAATCTGCATCAGCCTCTGTCTTCTCCTTCTGATCTTGCATTGTTTTATGCTTGTCTGTCATAAACCCTAAACCGGCATTTGATCTTTTTCCAGCTTTTCATTTGAAATGGCCAAACAATTTTATGCTTGTAACTGGGTCCCTTCCCGGGTTACGAAGAGCAACTAACCGGATGTGTTGCAACCGGCGTTTTAGCAAAGAAAGACGTCATCCACTGGAGGGACCCTAGTCCGGAAAATCCTCCTGAGACCAAGGATGGAGAAGTAGTCATGGTCGTTGACCACCTGGGTCGAGGGTTTAGCCCTCCCAGATCAAAAAAATTCCGAGATGTGCTTGCTAGCTTCCAACTCCATCCTCAAGACATCAGATCAAACTCGGTGTCCAATGTTTGCAATGTCCAAGTATTTTGCGAGGCTTATCTTCAAGAAGAGCCCATAGTTGAATTGTTTAGGGATTTCTTCTATTTGAACTGTTGTACAGAGTTTACAAACGGACCCAATACTGAACTTGGTGGAATGGCTATTCAAAAAAGGAAGGATGTTAGTTTCCCTCACGTCAAACTTCATAGTCACCCCAAGGATTGGAATCAGACTTGGTTTTATTGCCGAGATACGTCTCCAACTGATGAGAATCCTCTGCCGGGTTATCGTCCTCACCGTCTTAGCAACACACATCCATTTCCTTAGAGGCTGACTACAAAGGAACGATCCAACTATGCAGCACAACTCTCAAAGCTCAGAGCCTTTATGGCAAACGGTTTAACAGGAGTTGACTTTGTTCGCTGCTCGATATCCTGGAGCATTCTGCCTTTAAGTCGGCGCCCTGGTTTAATGTGTGAGTACACAGGGGACTTGAAAGATCCGCAATGCCATATTAACATTCAGCTAATAGAGGCTGAAGTTAATGAGGTTGTCAAGAAAATACTGAATGAACTGGAGGCTGTTTGCAGCAACACATGGCTAAGTCCTTTCTGCACTTTGAATAAACCGCCAGTTG
This sequence comes from Triticum dicoccoides, assembly GCF_002162155.2. Lineage (NCBI taxonomy): Eukaryota > Viridiplantae > Streptophyta > Magnoliopsida > Poales > Poaceae > Triticum > Triticum dicoccoides. The sequence goes on from NC_041384.1 coordinate 104,446,059, forward strand.
TAAGAATCATATAACCTTTTGTTTTAGCTTGATCCTTTTTAAATATTCTCTCAAAATTTTGTCCATTTTTGACAGGGCGATGATCCGTTCTGGAAGAAGAAGCCACAGGATAAACCGGCCAAGACACCTCGCCCCAAGACCATGGTTACTAAAAAACCTGCTAAGAAGAAAAGCGCTGAACCCTCTGAACCGAATGTTGATGATGACCCGGATAATCCGGACTCAGAGGTAGAACTTGACTCTCTTGGTTCGCTTTTCATACACCTCATTGACAATGACTATTATTAGGATGACGCTGAAGGCAGCCAAGCCGATGTCGCAGAGGTAATTATTCTTTCCTCCGATTCAGATCCTCTGCCAACACAGAAAATCCGTCAAGCAAGCCAAAAAGTAAGATTTTCTCACCCCCTAGATCACTTGGACCAAAACTTTCTTTTGAAGAAGCAGCAACGTGAAGCTTGCCGCACAACCCGGCACAGCGGCCAAGTGGTCACTTCAGCCGGTTTACCAAACACTCCGGTTTGGAAACATCAATCTGAGATGTCACATACTTCTGATACTTCTTATCCCAAGGCAGGCTATTTTCAACAACCTCTTAATCCATCTGATTCAAATTATCAGGGAACGCCTCATTCATCATCTGGCGAGTCAACGGCCACACAGCTCCCTCCTCTTAAGACTGTTCCTGGGTAAACACTCTGAACTTAATATTTTGGTGCTTTGTACTTGCGTGTTATACTAACTTTTATATCTTTTCCTTTCAGAGCCAAGGCCAGGCCCAGCAAAAAGACCAAGTTAAATAAACCAGTGGATGATAACCCGGTTGATGATAACCTGGCTGAAGATAACCCAGAACTGTTTGAGGCGAACGTTGATGACATACATGATGATCCACCACCAGAACACCATGATACCTTTGTTGAACCGATGGAAACAGATCCAATGAGCCAGACTGCTGAACCGCCGAGCCCAGCGAAAGTGGCTGATAAACCGCCAAGACAGCTGAAGATAGCACAGATGACATCATGATTACCGGTGTTGGCCATACCACCCCTGGCAATCCTATAGCTTTATCAAAGCATAGTGCCAAGGAAGAATTTGCTGCTATGGATAAAGGCAAGTGGAAGGCAGAGTTATCCAGCTATGCCCACCTAACTGCCCAGGAGATTCAATCCGGCTTCTTGAACCGCCTATATACTAGCCGTGACTATGAAGCCGGTTTAGTAGGCCTGATGAAGGAGCGATATGAGGTAAACACTATTTAACTCTTCATAACTGTTTCTCTTGTTCCATTTCTACTATCAACTCCAGCAGCCCCCAAGGGCCGGTTTATGATATCAACATGAACCGAGACTTCATAATATTTCAATTTTTGCCCGCGTAGCCCCCAAAGGCCAGTTTATCATTTTATGATGAACCGGGACTTTTAAAGTATGAATCCTACAAATTTGCTTGTGTAGCCCCCAGGGATTGGTTAATACCTTTAGGATAAATCGGTACCTTCCTGTTATGAAGCTTCCAAAATTCTTGATAACCATCTCTACAAACCGGTTGATGAAGAAAAACTATAATTCTATTTTGAGCAAATATACATTAGCCTCCAAGTGCCAAGTGTATAACTTGTTATGTGCTTGGGACTTAAAATGCCAGTTGAGAAAAGCCATATGCATTAGCCCCCAAGTGCAAAGTGTATAACTTGTTATGTGCTTGGGACTTCCGACATGCACTACTGACTTATAAAATGTCGCTTGCAGGCTGATCTTAGTCAGAAAGAATCTCAAATCGTCGACCTTCAGGAAAATATTAAGTCCCAGCAAGCAAAAACCTCCAAGGATAAAGAGGAGCTGACTGGCGCTTTAACCGCCATGGAACAAATGAAGGAAAGCTTCAAGAGCGAGCGGGCCACATGGGATGCTGAAAAAGCAACTCTGCTAAAGCGGGCGGAGGATGCTGAAGCAGCTCTTAAACTGGTAACAGAAGAGTTGACTGGCTTGAAGCAACAAATCAATGCCATGACCACTGCTGTGTTTGGTAAGTACCTTTATGGTAAGCTTCAACATTTATTTGTCCCATAATCTACCGGTTTATCAATATGTGCAATGATGTAGGATCTCGCATTACCCACCCGGGCTCTGATATGCAAAAGAAGCTGAAGGATGTCTATACTCTGATAGAGCAATTATATTCCGGCGCTCAACGGGCCATTTGCACTGCTGATCATAACAAACCTCCCCCAACCTTGATCAAGGAAACACTTGAGAAGCTGTCAATGTTACCTGCCCGGTTGGTCGAGTTAAAAAGATCTGCTGCAAGGTCAGGTGCTCTGACTGCGCTAATCCGGGCTAAAGCTTGGATACCAGATCTTGACTCAGCAGATATAGGAAGCGGCTATCTGAGCCTGAAGGAAGACGGTTCAAAATTTAACAATGATGATCTTCGAAGGTTGACCAAGGAAATGCGCCCTCTAGCGAGCAAATTGGCTGAAGAAACAGCTCTTTCTCATTATCAGCCGGTTTATGATACTGACAACACACGACATCCTGCTCCAACTCATGATGTGGAAGATCTTATCTCGCTAATCCGTAATCATACTTATGCCCCTAATGTTGACCCCTCCACCCTTATAAGAGACGGAGCTGTATTCAAGGGCCTAACTGGAATCGACTGGACAACCATTGACTTCTAGCTGCTAGGTAGAGAGGAGGAGGGTGAACCGGCATAGGATGATCCGCAACCATCAAGTCAACCCAAAGAATCATGATCCGGAGGCCGGTGTAGCCCTCTGCATACTGCAATCTGTTGCTTGAAAAAATAGTTATCCTTTTGGGCATTAAAGCACCTTGTAATAGGCTAGTTTAAACACTTGGTCTCTATGCCATCGTGCATATTCACTTTTGCCTGATACTGTTTAATCTGCCATAACTTATATTATGTCTGCTTATGATCCTTAGTAACTTTGTTGAATCTGTTTCTGCATATGACAAGTATAAAGTGCCCTGGCGGTTTATCGCCAGGCGGGTCATAATGCCCAACATATAGCAGGTTTATAACCAAGCTGTAAATAATAATCAAATATGAAATATATCATACCTGTGATATTGAATGACATCGTTGGCTTACCAAAATTTTGTCGGAAGGGTGATAACCCAAATCTTGAATACGGATAACCCATCCTTACTTTGCTAGCTTACAATAAAACCATGCCGGGTTATAATAAACACCGGACTATTCTTGTATCATACTGGCGACTTGTAGTCAAAGCCAAACCGGGTTAATCAACACCAGATTATAACTGATCATGTACTGACAACTTATAGTTGAAAGCCAAGCCGGGTTATTAAACATCGGTTTATCATAAGATATTATAAACCTCATCAAAGGAGAAAGAACTTGGCAAATCAAAACATAAGAAGAACATGTGAGGCTTTTCATGGGCTGCCAGGCCACTGAGTTAAACCATTTTACAAAGCCTTTTAAGATGGACCTCACATTAACCAACCGTCGTTTTAACTTTGACAAGTTCAGGCTCTATGAGATTGACTTGTCAAACGTTTGGCGGGTCATACCGGGATTACCTGGACGGAGTGGCTTACTTAAAAAGGTAGGATAACCCTGGTTTTTAGGTGAATACACCTGGCTTCCAAGCCTGGCTTGATAAGGGTGCAAACTCTTTGTTCTTTGAGAAGCAAGGAGCCCCCAAGCAACATTTGAGCTGTGCTCAGTGGGTGCCTATGTTTGAGTTGTGCTTTTGCAACACTCTCTTTGGCGTCCACGTGATTTCCTTTTGGCTTTAAGCCGATCAAGAGGTGTAGCTATGGTTCAAACACAACCAAGCCCCCAAGTGATTTCCTTGGTGGCCTTATGCCGATCAAGAGGTGTAGCTATGGTTCAAATACGACCAAGCCCCCAAGTGATTATATGTATATATGGCTATATAAGCCGGATCAATGGGTAGACAGAGCTCCGCTTTATAAATAGAAGCCCCCATGTAACCACACATGATGTAAGAAAAACAACAGAGACCCCGCTTTAGCTGAGGCTCCGATTTATTATATTGATCATAATATATACATTGTCATAACTATGTACATAAGAAGAGCTTGTGGCTCAAGTATAGTAAGGCCGAAGATGAGCTATATTCCACGGCCGTTGGGTCTCCTCCTCCGATTTACGTGAGTCTTTGTGCTCTCGAACATCGATAAGGTAGGATGATCCGTTGTGCATATTTTTGCTGACCACAAAAGTTCCTTCCCAAGGTGGGAACAACTTGTGCATATTAGTCTGATCCTGGATGAGCCGGAGCACCAGATCGCCTTCCTGAAAAGTTCTGGTTTTAACCCGGCGGCTGTGATAATGACGTAGGTCTTGCTGGTAAATCATCGAACGAGACGCTGCAATATCACGCTCCTCATCTAACATGTCCAGTGAATCCTGACGTGCTTTCTCATTATCAGCTTCCACATAAGCCACCACACGGGGCGAGTCATGATGGATGCCACTAGGGAGAACTGCCTCTGCTCCGTAGACCATGAAGAAATGTGTGCAACCCGTAGATCTGTTCGGTGTGGTATTGATGCTCCATAACACAGAAGGTAACTCCTCCACCCAACAACCCGGCGTCCGCTTTAAAGGAACCATAAGCCGGGGCTTGATGCCTATCAAAATCTCTTGATTGGCTCTCTCTGCTTGACCATTAGATTGGGGGTGAGCTACTGATGACACGTCAAGCCGGATGTGCTCATGTTGACAAAATTCTTCCATAGCACCCTTGGACAGATTAGTACCATTATCCGTTATGATGCTGTGTGGAAAACCAAAACGGAAGATCACCTTTTTGATAAATTGAACCGTTGTAGCTGCATCACACTTACTGACTGGCTCCGCCTCCACCCACTTTGTGAACTTATCAACCACCATCAGAAGGTGGGTCTTCTTGTCCTTGGACCTCTTAAAGGGCCCAACCATATCCAGCCCCCAAGTTGCAAACGGCCAAGTGATTGGAATCATCCTTAATTCTTGAGCCGAAACATGAGCGCGGCGTGCAAACTTCTGACAACCATCACACCTCTTTACCAAATCCTCATCATCAACATGAGTCGTCAACCAATAGAAGCCGTGACGAAAAGCCTTAGCTACCAAGGATTTTGAATCGGCGTGGTGACCACAATCTCCTTCGTGGATCTCACGCAAAATCTCAAAGCCTTCTTGGGGAGACACACAACGCTGAAACGCCCCTGTTACATTGCAATGATGCAACTCCCTATTGATAATGGTCATTGACTTGGATCGCCGGATTATCTGCCTGGCCAAGGCTTCGTCCTCCGGTAACCCGCCCCAGTTCATATACGCCAAATACGATACCATCCAATCCGTGATAACATGAAGAGCTGCCACTAACTGAGCCTCCGGGTCAGGAATGTTGGGGAACGTAGTAATTTCAAAAAAATCCTATGCACAAGCAAGATCATGGTGATGCATAGCAACGAGAGGGAAGAGTGTTGTCTACGTACCCTTGAAGACCGGCAATGGAAGTGTTGACACAACGTAGAGGAAGTAGTCGTGCGTCTTCCCGGTCCGACCGATCCAAGTACCGAACGTACGGCACCTCCGAGTTCTGCACACGTTCAACTCGGTGACGTCCCTCGAGTTCCGATCCAGCAAAATGTTGAGGGAGAGTTTCGTCAGCATGACGGCGTGATGACGGTGATGATGTTCTACCGAAACAGGGCTTCGCCTAAGCACCGCTACGATATGACTGAGGTGGAATATGGTGGAAGGGGGCACCGCACACGGCTAAGGAACGATCACGAGGATCAACTTGAGTTTCATGGGGTGCCCCCTTGCCTCAGTATATAAAGGAGGGAGAGGGGGAGGTGCGGCCGACCCTATGGGTGCGCCTGGAGGAGTCCTACTCCAACCGGGAGTAGGACTCCCCCCTCTTGCCTTGTTGGAAAAGGAAGGAGGAAGGGAGAAAGAGGAAAGGGGGGCGCCGCCCCCCCCCCTTCCTTGTCCTATTCGGACTAGGGGGGAGGGGGCACGCGGCCTGCCCTGGCCGGCCCTCCTCTTCTCCCTTATGGCCCATGTAGGCCCAATAACCCTCGGGGGGATTCCGGTAACCCCCCGGTACTCCGGTAAAATCCCGATTTCACCCAGAACGTTTCCGATATCCAAATATAGGCTTCCAATATATCAATCTTTATGTCTCAACCATTTCGAGACTCCTCGTCATGTCCGTGATCACACCCGGAACTCCGAACAACCTTCGGTACACCAAAACACAAAAACCCTAATTACGATCGTCACCGAACTTTAAGCGTGCGGACCCTACGGGTTCGAGAACTATGTAGACATGACCGAGACACGTCTCCGGTCAATAACCAATAGCGGAACCTGGATGCTCATATTGGCTCCTACATATTCTACGAAGATCTTTGTCGGTCAAACCGCATAACAACATACGTTGTTCCCTTTGTCATCGGTATGTTACTTGCCCGATATTCGATCGTCGGTATCTCAATACCTAGTTCAATCTCGTTACCGGTAATCCTCTTTACTCGTTCCATAATACATCATCATGCAACTAACTTATTAGTTGCAATGCTGGCAAGGCTTGAGTGATGTGCATTACCGAGAGGGCCTAGAGATACCTCTCTGACAATCGGAGTGACAAATCCTAATCTCGAAATACGCCAACCCAACAAGTACCTTCGGAGACACCTATAGAGCACCTTTATAATCACCCAGTTACGTTGTGACGTTTGGCAGCACACAAAGTGTTCCTCAGATAAACGGGAGTTGCATAATCTCATAGTCATAGGAACATGTATAAGTTATGAAGAAAGCAATAGCAACAAACTAAACGATCAAGTGCTAAGCTAACAGAATGGGTCAAGTCAATCACATCATTCTCCTAATGATGTGATCCCGTTAACCAAATGACAACTCATGTCTATGGTCAGGAAACATAACCATCTTTGATTAACGAGCTAGTTAAGTAGAGGCATACTAGTGACTCTCTGTTTTTGTCTATGTATTCACACATGTATTATGTTTCCGGTTAATACAATTCTAGCATGAATAATAAACATTTATCATGATATAAGGAAATAAATAATAACTTTATTATTGCCTCTAGGGCATATTTCCTTCAGTCTCCCACTTGCACTAGAGTCAATAATCTAGATTACACAGTAATGATTCTAACACCCATGGAGCCTTGGTGCTGGTCATGCTTTGCTCGTGGAAGAGGCTAAGTCAGCGGGTCTGCAACATTCAGATCCGTATGTATCTTGCAAATTTCTATGTCTCCCACTTGGACTAAATCCCGAATGGAATTGAAGTGTCTGTTGATGTGTTTGGTTCTCTTGTGAAATCTGGATTCCTTCGCCAAGGCAATTGCACCAGTATTATCACAAAAGATTTTCATTGGACCCGATGCACTAGGTATGACACCTAGATCGGATATGAACTACTTCATCCAGACTCCTTCATTTGCTGCTTCTGAAGCAGCTATGTACTCCGCTTCACATGTAGATCCCGCCACGACGCTTTCTTTAGAACTGCACCAACTGACAGCTCCACCATTCAGTAAAAACACGTATCCGGTTTGCTATTTAGAATCGTCCGGATCGGTGTCAAAGCTTGCATCAACATAACCATTTATGATGAGCTCTTTGTCACCTCCATATACGAGAAACATATCCTTAGTCTTTTCAGGTATTTCAGGATGTTCTTGACCGCTGTCCAGTGATCCACTCCTGGATTACTTTGGCACGTCCCTGCTAGACTTATAGCAAGGCACACATCAGGTCTGGTACACAGCATTGCATACATGATAGAGCCTATGGCTGAAGCATAGGGAACATATTTCATTTTCTCTCTATCTTCTGCGGTGGTCGGACATTGAGTCTTACTCAACTTCACACCTTGTAACATAGGCAAGAACCCTTTCTTTGCTTGATCCATTTTGAACTTCTTCAAAACCTTGTCAAGGTATGTACTTTGTGAAAGTCCAATTAAGCGTCTTGATCTATCTCTATAGATCTTAATGCCCAATATGTAAGCAGCTTCACCGAGGTCTTTCATTGAAAAACTCTTATTCAAGTATCCCTTTATGCTATCCAGAAATTCTATATCATTTCCAATCAATAATATGTCATCCACATATAATATCAGAAATGCTACAGAGCTCCCACTCACTTTCTTGTAAATGCAGGCTTCTCCAAAAGTCTGTACAAAACCAAATGCTTTGATCACACTATCAAAGCGTTTGTTCCAACTCCGAGAGGCTTGCACCAGTCCATAAATGGATCGCTGGAGCTTGCACACTTTGTTAGCTCCCTTTGGATCGACAAAACCTTCTGGTTGCATCATATACAACTCTTCTTCCATAAATACATTCAGGAATGCAGTTTTGACATCCATTTGCCAAATTTCATAATCATAAAATGCGGCAATTGCTAACATGATTCGGACAGACTTAAGCATCGCTACGGGTGAGAAGGTCTCATCGTAGTCAATCCCTTGAACTTGTCGATTTTTTTTGCAACAAGTCAAGCTTTGTAGACAGTAACATTACCGTCAGCGTCAGTCTTCTTCTTGAAGATCCATTTATTCTCAATTGCTTGCCGATCAACGGTAATGTCAACCAAAGTCCACACTTTGTTCTCATACATGGATCCCATCTCAGATTTCATGGCTTCTAGCCATTTTGCGGAATCTGGGCTCACCATCGCTTCTTCATAGTTTGTAGGTCCATCATGATCTAGTAGCATGACTTCCAGAACAGGATTACCGTACCACTCTGGTGCGGATCTTACTCTGGTTGACCTACGAGGTTCGGTAGTAACTTGATCTGAAGTTTCATGATCATTATCATTAGCTTCATCACTAATTAGTGTAGGTGTCACAGAAACCGGTTTCTGTGATGTACTACTTTCCAATAAGGGAGTAGGTACAGTTACCTCATCAAGTTCTACTTTTCTCCCACTCACTTCTTTCGAGAGAAACTCCTTCTCTAGAAAAACTCCAAATTTAGCAACAAAAGTTTTGCCTTCAGATCTGTGATAGAAGGTGTACCCAACAGTCTCCTTTGGGTATCCTATGAGGACACATTTCTCCGATTTGGGTTCGAGCTTATCAGGTTGAAGCTTTTTCACATAAGCATCGCAGCCCCAAACTGTCAGAAATGACAACTTTGGTTTCTTGCCAAACCACAGTTCATAAGGCATCGTCTCAACGGATTTCGATGGTGTCCTATTTAACGTGAATGCAGCCGTCTCTAAAGCATAACCCCAAAATGATAACGGTAAATCAGTAAGAGACATCATAGATCGCACCATATCTAATAAAGTACGATTATGACGTTCGGACACACCATTACGTTGTGGTGTTCCGGGTGGCATGAGTTGCGAAACTATTCCGCATTGTTTCAAATGTAGACCAAACTCGTAACTCAAATATTCTCCTCCACGATCAGATCGTAGAAACTTTATTTTCTTGTTACGATGATGTTCAACTTCACTCTGAAATTCTTTGAACTTTTCAAATGTTTCAGACTTATGTTTCATTAAGTAGATATACCCATATCTACTTAAATCATCTGTGAAGGTGAGAAAATAACGATATCCGCCATGAGCCTCAACATTCATTGGACCACATACATCTGTATGTAAGATTTCCAACAAATCCGTTGCTCTCTCCACAGTACCGGAGAACGGCGTTTTAGTCATCTTACCCATGAGGCACGGTTCGCAAGTACCAAGTGATTCATAATCAAGTAGTTCCAAAAGTCCATCAGTATGGAGTTTATTCATGCGCTTTACACCGATATGACCTAAACGGCAGTGCCACAAATAAGTTGCACTATCATTATCAACTCAGCATCTTTTGATTTCAACATTATGAATATGTGTATCACTTCTATCGAGATTCATCAAAAATAGACCACTCTTCAAGGGTGCATGACCATAAAAGATATTACTCATATAAATAGAACAACCATTATTCTCTGATTTAAATGAATAACCGTCTCGCATCAAACAAGATCCAGATATAATGTTCATGCTCAACGCTAGCACCAAATAACAATTATTTAGGTCTAATACTAATCCCGAAGGTAGATGTAGAGGTAGCGTGCCGACCGCGATCACATCGACTTTGGAACCATTTCCCACGCGCATCGTCACCTCGTCCTTAGCCAATCTTCGCTTAATCCGTAGCCCCTGTTTCGAGTTGCAAATGTTAGCAATAGAACTAGTATCAAATACCCAGGTGCTACTACGAGCATTAGTAAGGTACACATCAATAACATGTATATCACATATATCTTTGTTCACTTTGCCATCCTTCTTATCCACCAAATACTTGGGGCAGTTCCGCTTCCAGTGACCAGTCTGCTTGCAGTAGAAGCACTCAGTCTCATGCTTAGGTCCAGACTTGGGTTTCTTCTCCTGAGCAGCAACTTGTTTGCTGTTCTTCTTGAAGTTCCCTTTCTTCTTCCCTTTGCCCTTTTTCTTGAAACTGGTGGTCTTACTGACCATCAACACTTGATGCTCCTTCTTGATTTCTACCTCCGCGGCTTTTAGCATCGCGAAGAGCTCAGGAATAGTTTTATTCATCCCTTGCATATTATAGTTCATGAAACTTTTGTAGCTTGGTGACAGTGATTGAAGAACTCTGTCAATGACACTATCAACACGAAGATTAACCCCCAGTTTAGTCAAGTGATTATGATACCCAGACATTTTGAGTATATGTTCACTGACAGAACTATTCTCCTCCATCTTGCAGCTATAGAACTTGTTGGAGACTTCATATCTCTCAATCCGGGCATTTGCTTGAAATATTAACTTCAACTCCTGGAACATCTCATATGCTCCATGACGTTCAAAACATCGTTGAAGACCCGGTTCTAAGCCGTAAAGCATGGCACACTGAACTATCGAGTAGGCATCAGCTTTGCTCTGCCAGACGTTCATAACATCTAGTGTCGCTCCTGCAGCAGGCTTGGCACTTAGCGGTGCTTCCATGACGTAATTCTTCTGTGCAGCAATGAGGATAATCCTCAAGTTACGGACCCAGTCCGTGTAATTGCTACCATCATCTTTCAACTTTGCTTTCTCAAGGAACGCATTAAAATTCAACGGAACAACAGCATGAGCCATCTATCTACAATCAAACATAGACAAGCAAGATACTATTAGGTACTAAGTTCATGATAAATTTAAGTTCAATTAATCATATTACTTAAGAACTCCCACTTAGAAAGATATCCCTCTAATCCTCTAAGTGATCACGTGATCCAAATCAACTAAACCATGTCCGATCATCACGTGAGATGGAGTAGTATCGATGGTGAACATCAATATGTTGATCATATCTACTATATGATTCACACTCGACCTTTCGGTCTCCGTGTTCCGAGGACATATCTGTTATATGCTAGGCTCGTCAAGTTAAACCTGAGTATTCCGCATGTGCAACTGTTTTGCACCTGTTGTATTTGAACGTAGAGCCTATCACACCCGATTATCACATGGTGTCTCAGCACGAAGAACTTTCGCAACAGTGCATACTCGGGGAGAACACTTATACTTTGATAATTTAGTGGGGGATCATCTTATAATGCTACCGTCAATCAAAGCAAGATAAGATGCATAAAAGATAAACATCACATGCAATCAGTATAAGTGATATGATATGGCCATCATCATATTGTTCTTGTGATCTCCATCTCCGAAGCACCTTCATGATCACCATCGTACCATCGTTGTCGTCTCGCCAATCTTATGCTTCCATGACTATCGCTACCGCTTGGTAATAAAGTAAAGCATTACAGCGCAATTGCATTGCATACAATAAAGCGACAACCATATGGCTCCTGCCAGTTGCCGATAACTCGGTTACAAAACATGATCATCTCATACAATAAAATTTAGCATCATGTATTGACCATATCACATCACAACATGCCCTGCAAAAACAAGTTAGACGTCCTCTACTTTGTTGTTGCAAGTTTTACGTGGCTGCTACGGGCTTAGCAAGAACCGTTCTTACCTACGCATCAAAACCACAACTAGTTTGTCAAGTTGGTGTTGTTTTAACCTTCGAAAGGACCGGGCGTAGCCACACTTGGTTCAACTAAAGTTGGAGAAACTGACACCCGCCAGCCACCTGTGTGCAAAGCACGTCGGTACAACCAGTCTCGCGTAAGCGTACGCGTAATGTCGGTCCAGGCCGCTTCATCCAACAATACCGCCGAACCAAAGTATGACATGCTGGTAAGCAGTATGACTTATATCGCCCACAACTCACTTGTGTTCTACTCGTGCACAACATCAACGCATAAAACCTGGGCTCGGATGCCACTGTTGGGGAACGTAGTAATTTCAAAAAAATTCCTACGCACACGCAAGATCATGGTGATGCATAGCAACGAGAGGGGAGAGTGTTTTCTACGTACCCTTGTAGACCGGCAATGGAAGTGTTGACACAACATAGAGGAAGTAGTCGTGCGTCTTCCCGGTCCGACCGATCCAAGTACCGAACGTATGGCACCTCCAAGTTCTGCACACGTTCAACTCGGTGACGTCCCTCGAGTTCCGATCCAGCAAAACGTTGAGGGAGAGTTTCATCAGCACGACGGCGTGATGATGGTGATGATGTTCTACCGACGCAGGGCTTCGCCTAAGCACCGCTATGATATGACCGAGGTGGAATATGGTGGAAGGGGGCACCGCACACGGCTAAGGAACGATCACGAGGATCAACTTGTGTGTCATGGGGTTCCCCTTGCCTTAGTATATAAAGGAGGGAGAGGGGGAGGTGCGGCCGGCCCTATGGGTGCGCGTGGAGGAGTCCTACTCCAACCGGGAGTAGGACTCCCCCTCTTGCCTTGTTGGAAAAGGAAGGAGGAAGGGAGAAAGAGGAAAGGGGGGTGCCCCCCTTCCTTGTCCTATTAGGACTAGGGGGGAGGGGTGCGCGGCCTGCCCTGGCCGGCCCTCCTCTTCTCCCTTATGGCCCATGTAGGCCCAATAACCCCCGGGGGGGTTCCGGTAACCCCCCGGTACTCCGGTAAAATCTCGATTTCACCCGGGACGTTTCCGATATCCAAATATAGGCTTCCAATATATCAATCTTTATGTCTCAACTATTTCGAGACTCCTCATCATGTTCGTGATCACATCCGGGACTCCAAACAACCTTTAGTACATCAAAACACAAAAACCCTAATTACGATCGTCACCGAACTTTAAGCGTGCGGACCCTACGGGTTCGAGAACTATGTAGATATGACCGAGACACGTCTCCGGTCAATAACCAATAGCGGAACCTGGATGCTCATATTGGCTCCTACATATTCTACGAAGATCTTTATCGGTTAGACCGCATAACAACATATGTTGTTCCCTTTGTCATCGGTATGTTACTTGCCCGAGATTCAATCGTCCGTATCTCAATACCTAGTTCAATCTCGTTACCGGTAAGTCTCTTTACTCGTTCCGTAATACATCATCCTGCAACTAACTTATTAGTTGCAATGCTTGCAAGGCTTGAGTGATGTGCATTACCGAGAGGGCCTAGAGATACCTCTCCGACAATCGGAGTGACAAATCCTAATCTCGAAATATCCCAACCCAACAAGTACCTTCGGAGACACCTGTAGAGCACCTTTATAATCACCCAGTTACGTTGTGACGTTTGGTAGCACACAAAGTGTTCCTCCGATAAACGGGAGTTGCATAATCTCATAGTCACAGGAAGATGTATAAGTTATGAAGAAAGCAATAGCAACAAACTAAATGATCAAGTGCTAAGCTAACGGAATGGGTCAAGTCAATCACATCATTCTCCTAATGATGTGATCCAATTAATCAAATGACAACTCATGTATATGGTCAGGAAACATAACCATCTTTGATTAACGAGCTAGTCAAGTAGAGGCATACTAGTGACTCTCTGTTTTTGTCTATGTATTCACACATGTATTATGTTTCCGGTTAATACAATTCTAGCATGAATAATAAACATTTATCATGATATAAGGAAATAAATAATAACTTTATTATTGCCTCTAGGGCATATTTCCTTCAAGGAACAGCCAAATCCTCCTCCGTAGGTAGCTTAACCGACGGGTTATGCAAAACATCCAGAAAGACATTGGGTGGAACCGATTTACGTTGAGAACCCATACGGCTTAAAGTGTCTGCCGCTTCATTCTTTCACCGGTCCACATGGTCGACTTGATAACCCTTGAAATGACCTGCAACAATATATACTTCTCGCCGATATGCTGCCATGAGTGGGTCCTTGGAATCCCAAGTACCAGACAATTGCTGAGCCACCAGGTCTGAGTCATCAAAGCACTTAACCCGGCTTAGATTCATTTCTTTAGCCATTCGAAGACCATGGAGTAAAGCCTCATATTCAGCTGCATTGTTAGTGCAAGGGAACATTAAATAGAGAACATAACAAAACTTATCACCTCATGGGGAAGTTAATATGAGTCCACCCTCGAGCCCTCCAATTGTCTGGACCCATCAAAAAGAATAGTCCAATAAGTGTTATCTGGCTTTTCCTCCGGTGCCTGCAACTCTGTCCAGTCATTGATGAAATCCACAAGTTCTTCGGACTTGATTGTTGTGCGAGGCATATATTTTAACCCGTGAGGTCCAAGCGCAATGGCCCATTTGGCAACTCGGCCAGTTGCTTCCCTGTTTTGGATGATATCCCCCAAGGGGGCAGAACTGACCACAGTGATAGGATGACCCTGAAAATACTGCTTGAGCTTCCGGCTTGCCATGAAAACTCCATACACCAGTTTCTGCCAATGTGGGTACCTCTGCTTGGACTCAATAAGCACCTCACTGATATAATAAACCAGCCTTGAACCGGATACTCCTTTCCGGCCTCCTTGCGCTCCACAACAATAGCCACACTAACAGCCGGGGCATTAGCAACCACATATAACAACAAGGGCTCTTTATCAACAGGAGCGGCAAGGATAGGCGGCTCAGCTAGCTGCCGCTTTAAGCTCTCAAAGGCTTCATTGGCAGCAGCACTCCAGACAAAGTCATCCGTCTTCTTCAGCATCTGATACAAAGGGATGGCCTTCTCCCCAAGGCGACTGATAAAATGGCTTAAGGCTGCAATCCGGCCTGCCAATCGTTGAACATCATTGACACACTTTGGCTTGGCTAGCAAAGTAATAGCTTTGATCTTCTCCAGATTAGCTTCAATGCCCCTGTTAGACACTAGAAAACCCAAGAACTTGCCTGCTGGTACACCAAAGACACATTTGGCCGGATTAAGCATCATCTTATAAACCCGGAGGTTATCAAAAGTCTCCTTCAAGTCATCTATCAATGTTTCTTCCTTTCTGGACTTCACCACAATATCATCCACATAAGCATGAACATTGCGCCCAATCTGATTATGAAGACAATTCTATACACAATGCCGATAAGTCGCCTGGGCACTCTTGAGCCCAAAAGGCATAGATACATAGCAGAAGGCTCCAAAGGGAGTTATAAAAGTTGTCTTCTCCTTGTCCTTAACTGCCATTTTGATTTGATGATAACCAGAATAAGCGTCCAGAAAACACAAACGGTCACAACCCGCCGTAGCATCAATGATTTGATCAATACGAGGGAGAGCAAAGGGATCAGCTGGACAGGCCTTGTTTAAATCTGTGTAGTCCACACACATACGCCAAGTGTCGTTCTTCTTAAGTACCAACACCGGATTAGCTAGCCACTCAGGGTGAAAGACCTCCACAATAAACCCTGCTGCCAAAAGTCGGGCTACCTCCTCACCAATAGCCTTGCGTCTTTATTCATTGAAGCGGCGAAGAAACTGCCTGACCGGTTTAAACTTAGGATCTATATTAAGAGTGTGCTCAACGAGTTCCCTCAGTACACCTGGCATATCAGAAGGTTTCCCTTGGTGAACTTGTACCTCCCAACCTGAGGTGCCACCACTAATGCCAGGTGACCCAGATTATCAACCCGAGGTGGATGATCCTCTCAACTCCACAAAATGGGTTGTTCAGACCAGCGCAGATAACGGGGCACTGCCAGTTCAACGGAGTTTACTGCCCTTTTATGAAGCTTCTGATCGCGCTTACACAAACTAGTGGTCAAGACATGGTGCTGCCCACTATTCAAATGCTTCGGATTACTCTGATAACCCGATTGTTGTTGCTGCTGACTCCCCTGATGATTATAGCCACCCTGGTTGCCCTGACTGCCTTGATTGCCATGTCCGGTTTGGTTGCCTTGAAATCCTAAATCGGAGCTGCCTCCTCCATAACCCGGCCCATGAGAACCACCTCCTGAACCGCCGGGCGGTCCATGGTCGTAGTGAAGAAGATTCAAATTTTTGAACTCCCACATAATAAAGCAATCCTTCCAAAGGTGCATAGCCGGTCTTTATCATGACCCGTGCTTTGGGCAAGGCTGGTTTAACAGGCGCTCAAGATTGGAACCTGATCCTCCACTCCGTGGTGGCGGTTTACCCTTACGGCGCTGACCATATCTTGTGTGTTGGTGTTTGCCACAAAATCCAAACCGTTATCCACCTTGCGTTTACCGTTGTTCCCATGACCCGCCGGGTTATGCTGCTGCCCTTTGGTATTGCTATTCTTCTTTCCCTTCCCTGGTTTTTCATCATCAGACTCAGGGTCCTTGGTACTATCCTAATCGGAATACTTAACTAGAGCTGCCATAAGCGTTGCCATGTCATTGCAGTGACGCTTGAGTCTTCCCAACTTCAACTTCAAAGGCATAAACCGGTAATTGCCTTCCAATGTTAAGACTGTCATATCAGCATTGATGCGGTCTGACGAATGCAGAATGGTTGATACCCACTTCACCCAATGGGTTGTAGACTCCCCTTCCTCTTGAACACAGGCGGCTAAGTCCACAATTGACATGGGCTGCTTGCATGTATCTTTGAAATTCTAGATGAACCAGCTTTTTAACTCAGCCCATGACCCAGCGGAGTTAGCCTGTAAACTTTTCAGCTAGGTACGAGTTGTTCCTTCCAGCTTCATGGTGAAGTACTTAGCACATGTTGCATCATCCACGTCCAGCATCTCCATCGCCATCTCATAGCTCTCGATCCATGATTCGGGGGGTAAATCGGCTGTGTAATTGGGAACCTTATGAGGACCCTTGAAATCTTTGGGCAGTCGCACGTTACGTAAGGCCGAGGTGAGACACAACACCCCCAAAGAACTAAAAACCACACCTGGTTCCACCGAAGTGGTTGGACGAACCAGAGTAAGCTGACGGGCCGCGTACTGTGCTGCTAACTCGACATGCTCTAACATGATCTGCCACATCTTGGGCATTAGCGCCGCCGCCCGCCGGGTTATGGCCTCGCAGCAGGTTATGGTTTTACGCACTGCTTGGTACGGTCGGTTCATCAATATGCCTGATGTAGCTCCGACTTGGGCGGGGGGTGGAATGAATCCTCTCACAACTATGCGAATAAGCCTGTTGTTGGGTTAAAGCTGTCTGAAGGAGCTCTCTAGCCCGTCGTGTTTCAACTGATATTGGAGACTCGCCTTCAATCGGAAGAGCTGCCAATCATGAAGCGGCGGCAACGATGTTATCCAACGGGTTAGAGTAATGACCCGGAGGTGTTGAGACATGATGTGGCAGGACATTGTTCTGATGAGGCGGATCCATCGTGCGTGGCTGAACCAGCGCCCCCGTTCCAGGTGCCTCCACCTGGTTTACCACTGGTTGGTTGCTGGTTCCTACCCCTGGCATGTTAAAGAGATTCCTTCCCTCGTAAACCGGGGGCAGGTGAGACCGGTACCTTCTCCTCATGACATCATTTGATGCACTCTGATCTAGCATAAGTCGATAGGCCTGTGCCTCTAACTCGGCCCGCTCTGCATCCCTCGTAGTGTTCTCTGCTGCCAGACCTTAGCTTGAGCTATCTGATCCTTCACCTTTGCAATTTCTGCGTTATGCCGATCCTGATCTGCCGGATTAACCTTAGCTGCCAGCAATGTTGCCAAAGTGTCGAATAAATCGGACAAGACCTGAACCAGCGCTGGCGTGGGGCCTCCAGCCCTAGCGGGTGTTGCAACTACTAAATCGGAAATCATTGCCGCTGCGGTAGAAGAATGCTGCATCGACTGTGTACCAGCCATGAAAATCGCGACTCGGATCGGCGGATCAGAGAGGTCCGGAATACTGTCGCCATCGGAACCGCCACCAATCTGGCCATCATGCAGCTGATACAGCGACTCGGTTTCTCTGGTTGAAGACTCGTCATCAGAGTAAACGACGGTTTCGCCACCAGATACCTATCTATCCTTAGATTCCACTCCGTGGATGACTCCCACGAAGGCACGCTTTACAGCAGGCTGAACTCGGGCAGGTCTTGCACGCTGAGCCGTCTCGACGATGTCGGTGCAGATGTCTGGCTTAGGGCCCGGTTCACCGATCTTGCCAATGAATACGTGTATTCCGCCAAAGGGAGCCTGGTACCCGTACTCAATAGAGCCGGCCTCGGGGCCCCAGCCTGCGTCGTCGACGTAGAGCTTGCCGCGACGACTCTTGGTCATCCGGCCCACAGCGTATCCCTTGAGTCCTTCGAAGCTGCCCTTCAAGAACTCGAAACCATCATGCGATAGCCCTACGGTGGGCGCCAACTATTGTGGTTTTGTCACGGCAGATGTCCTAGTGAGAGGACTTAGTTGTGGAGCCATCACGACGGGTTAACTTAAAGGGGTTAAAGCGGAACAAGGGACGCAATGAATTATACTGGTTCGGCCCCTTACGATGAAGGTAAGAGCCTACACCAGTTGTGATGGAATTGCTAGGGTTTCGATGACCAGGGAGCAAATCTGCTTTGCCTGGCTCCCGAGTTATTGTTTGTTGTCCCTAAACCACCGTCGGGTCGTCCCTTTATATACACCTGTTGACGCCCGGTGGTTTACAGAATCCCGAGGCCGGCTCATAGACGTGCCAGGCTCGGTTTCTACCTTTCCTTGTCTTACAACATAAGTTACATATCATATGGCGGTTTATGTCTACGGGCCCTAATCCGCCTTTGGGCCCTAGGCCTTCATATTAGATCTCCTCCGTAAAGCGCCACACTTCTTGTCTTCATGGGCTTTAAACATGACTAACTCATTGCGGGCATAACCCAGCCCCTCATGGCCGGTTTATACTTAGTAGTAATATCCCAACAGATCCTATCTCGGATTTCATGGCTTCAAGCCATTTGTTGGAATCCGGGCCCGCCATCGTTTCTTCATAGTTCGAAGGTTCACCATTGTCTAACAACATGATTTCCAGGACAGGGTTGCCGTACCACTCTAGTGCGGAACGTGTCCTCATGGACCTACAAAGTTCAGTAGAAACTTGATCTGAAGTTTCATGATCATCATCATTAACTTCCTCTCTAGTCGGTGCAGGAACCACATAAACATCTTCCTGAGCTGCGCTACTTTCTGGTTCAAGAGGCAGTACCTCATCAAGTTCTACTTTCCTCCTACTTACTTCTTCGAGAGAAACTCTTTATCTAGAAAGGATCCATTCTTGGCAACAAAGATCTTGCCTTCGGATCTGAGGTAGAAGGTATGCCCGATAGTTTCCTTAGGGTATCCTATGAAGACGCATTTTTCCGACTTGGGTTCGAGCTTTTCAGGTTGAAGTTTCTTGACATAAGCATCGCATCCCCAAACTTTCAGAAAGGACAGCTTAGGTTTCTTTCCAAACCATAATTCAGACGGTGTCGTCTCAACGGATTTCCACGGAGCCCTATTTAAAGTGAATGCGGCAGTCTCTAAAGCATAACCCCAAAATGATAGCGGTAGATCGGTAAGAGACATCATAGATCGCACCATATCCAATAGAGTGCGATTACGATGTTCGGACACACCATTTCGCTGAGGTGTTCCAGGCGGCGTGAGTTGTGAAACAATTCCACATTTCCTTAAGTGCATGCCAAACTGGTGACTCAAGTATTCTCCTCCATGATTTGATCATAAGAACTTTATTTTCCTATCACGTTGATTCTTTACCTCACTCTGAAATTCCTTGAACTTTTCAAAGGTCTCAGACTTGTGTTTCATTGGACCACACACATATCTACTTAAATCATCAGTGAGGGTGAGAATATAACGATAGCCACCACGAGCCTCAACGCTCATTGGACCACACACATCAGTGTGTATGATTTCCAATAAGTTGGTTGCTCGCTCCATTGTTCCGGAGAATAGAGTCTTGGTCATTTTGACCATAAGGCATGGTTCGCACGTGTCAAATGATTCATAATCAAGAGACTCGAAAAGTCCATCTGCATGGAGTTTCTTCATGCGTTTGACACCAATGTGACCAAGGCAGCAGTGCCACAAGTATGTGGGACTATCATTATCAACCTTACATCTTTTGGCATTCACACTATGAATATGTGTAACATCACGCTCGAGATTAAACAAAAATAAACCATTGACCAGCGGGGCATGACCATAAAACATATCTCTCATATAAATGGAACAACCATTATTCTTGGATTTAAATGAGTAGCCATCTCGCATTAAATGAGATCAAGATACAATGTTAATGCTCAAAGCTGGTACTAAATAACAATTACTAAGGTTTAAAACTAATCCCGTAGGTAGATGTAGAGGCAGCGTGCCGACGGTGATCACATCGACCTTGGAACCATTCCCGACGCGCATCGTCACCTCGTCCTTTGCTAGTCTCTGCTTATTCT
This sequence comes from Triticum dicoccoides, assembly GCF_002162155.2. Taxonomy (NCBI): domain Eukaryota; kingdom Viridiplantae; phylum Streptophyta; class Magnoliopsida; order Poales; family Poaceae; genus Triticum; species Triticum dicoccoides. The sequence goes on from NC_041384.1 coordinate 104,466,801, forward strand.
GCAGCTCCTATTTTGAGTTACAAATATGAGCAACCGCACCGGTATCAAATACCCAGGAGCTACTACGAGCGCTGGTAAGGTACACATCAATAACATGTATATCACATATACCTTTGGCGTTGTCGGCCTTCTTGTCCGCTAAGTACTTGGGGCAGTTCCGCTTCCAGTGACTATTTCCCTTACAATAAAAGCACTGAGTCTCGGGCTTGGGTCTGTTCTTTGGCTTCTTCCCGGCAACTGATTTACCGGGCGCGGCAACCCCCTTGACGTCCTTCTTGAAGTTCTTATTACCCTTGCCCTTTTTGAAACTAGTAGTTTTATTCACCATCAACACTTGATGTTCCTTTTTGATTTCCACATCCGCCGATTTCAGCATTGAATATAACTCAGGAATGGACTTCCCCATCCCTTGCATATTGTATTTCATCACAAAGCTCTTGTAGCTAGGTGGAAGCGACTGGAGGATCCTGTCAATGACCGAGTCATCTGGAAGATTAACTCCCAGCTGAGACAAGTGTTTGTGCAACTCAGACATTTTGAGTATATGCTCGCTAACAGAACTGTTTTCCTCCATCTTACAACTATAGAACTTGTCAGAGACTTCATATCTCTCGACCCGGGCATGAGCTTGGAAAACAATTTTCAGCTCTTGGAACATCTCATATGCTCTGTGCTGCTCAAAACACTTTTGGAGCCCCAGTTCTAAGCTATAAAGTATGCCGCACTGAACCAAGGAGTAATCATCACTACGCGACTTCTAGGCGTTCATAATGTCTTGAGTTGCTGGGAAAATGGGTGCGTCACCAAGCGGTGCTTCAAGGACATGTGCTTTCTTGGTAGCTATGAGGATGATCCTCAAGTTACGGACCCAGTCAATATAGTTGCTACCATCGTCTTTCAGCTTGGTTTTCTCTAGGAATGCGTTGAAGTTGAGTGAAGGAAATATGCCCTAGAGGCAATAATAAAGTGGTTATTCATATTTCCTTATATCATGATAAATGTTTATTATTCATGCTAGAATTGTATTAACCAGAGACTTAGTACATGTGTGAATACATAGACAAACAGAGTGTACTAGTATGTCTCTACTTGACTAGCTGGTTAATCAAAGATGGTTAAGTTTCCTAGCCATGGACAAAGAGTTGTCATTTAATAAGTGGGATCACATCATTAGAGAATGATGTGATTGACTTGACCCATCCGTTAGCTTAGAACAATGATCGTTTAGTTTGTTGCTATTGCTTTCTTCATGACTTATACATGTTCCTATGACTATGAGATTATGCAACTCCCGAGTATCGGAGGAACACTTTGTGTGCTACCAAACGTCACAACGTAACTGGGTGATTATAAAGGTGCTCTATAGGTGTCTCCAATGGTACTTGTTGAGTTGGCATAGATCAAGATTAGGATTAGTCACTCCGATTGTCGGAGAGGTGTCTCTGGGCCCTCTCGGTAATACACATCACTATAAGCCTTGCAAGCAATGCAACTAATGAGTTAGTTGCAGGATGATGTATTACGGAACAAGTAAAGAGACTTGCCGGTAACGAGATTGAACTAGGTATTGAGATGCCGATGATCGAATCTCGGGCAAGTAACATACCGATGACAAAGGGAACAACGTATGTTGTTATGCGGTTTGACCGATAAAGATCTTCATAGAATATGTAGGAACCAATATGAGCATCCACGTTCCGCTATTGGTTATTGATCGGAGATGAGTCTTGGTCATGTCTACATAGTTTTCAAACCCGTACGGTCCGCACGCTTAACGTTCCGTGACGATTTGTATTATGAGTTATGTGATTTGATGACCGAAGTTTGTTCGGAGTCCCGGATGAGATCTGGGACATGACTAGGAGTCTCGAAATGGCCGAGATGTAAATATCGATATATTGGAAGGCTATATTCGGACATCGGAAACGTTCCGAGTGATTCAGGTATTTTTCGGTGTACTGGAGAGTTATGGGAATAGAGGAGGCGGGCCAAAGGGAAGGAGCCCCCCCCCCCCGCCCATGGTTCCGAATTGGACTAGGGGAAAGGGGTCGGCGCCCCCCTTGCCCTTTCCTACTCCCTCTCTCTTTCCTTCTTTCTTCTCTCCTACTTCGGAAAGGAAAAGGGGAATCCTACTAGGACTTGGGAGTCCTAGTAGGACTCCCCATACTTGGCACGCCCTCTCTAGGGCCGGCCTCCTCCTCCTCCGTCCTTTATATACGTGCCCATGGGGCACCCCATAGACACACAAGTTGATTAGTTGATCTTTTAGCCATGTGCCATGCCCCCCTCCACCATAATCCACCTCGGTCATATCGTAGCGGTGCTTAGGCGAAGCCCTGTGTCGGTAGCATCATCATCACCGTCATCACGTCGTTGTGCTGAGGGAACTCTCCCTCAAAGCTCTACTGGATCGAAGTTCGTGGGACGTCACCGAGCTGAACGTGTACTAAACTCGGAGGTGCAGTACGTTCGGTACTTGGATCGATTGGATCATGAAGACATACGACTACATCAACCGCATTCTCATAAGCTTCCGCTTTTGGTCTATGAGGGTACGTCGAAAACACTCTCCCATCTCGGTGCTATGCATCACCATGATCTTGCGTGTGCGTAGGATTTTTTATGAAATTACTACGTTCCCGAACAGTGGTATCCGAACCAGGTTTATGCGTAGATGTTATATGCACGAGTAGAACACAAAGGAGTTCTGGGCGTGGGTATATACATATTGCTTGCCGTCACTAGTTGATTCTTGATTCGGCGGTATTGTTGGATGAAGTGGCTCAGACCGACATTACACGTACGCTTATGCGAGACTGGTTCTACCGACATGCTTCGCACATAGGTGGCTAGTGGGTGTCTGTTTCTCCAAATTTAGTTGAATCGGATTCAATGAACAGGGTTCTTTCTGAAGATCAAAAAGCAATCACTATACCACGTTGTGGTTTTTGATGCGTAGGTAAGAACGGTTCTTGCTCAGCCCGTAGCAGCCACGTAAAACTTGCAACAACAAAGTAGAGGACGTCTAATTTGTTTTTGCAGGGCTTGTTGTGATGTGATATGGTCAAGACATGATGAGATATAAGTTGTTGTATGTGATGATCATGTTTTGTTGAATTATCGGCAACTGGCATAAGCCTTATGGTTGTCTCTTTATTGAATAAGATGCAGGTGCCAAATAATTGCTTTACTTTATCGCTATGCAATAGCAATAGTTGCAAGAGCAATAGTTGGTGAGACGACCATGTGACGACACATTGATAGAGATATGATCAACATAGTGGTGTTCACCATTGAAACTACTCCATCTCACGTGATGATCGGACATGGTTTAGTTGATTTGGATCACGTGATCATTTAGATGACTAGAGGGATGTCTATCTAAGTGGGAGTTCTTAAGTAATATGATTAATTGAACTTTAATTTATCATGAACTTAGTCCTGATAGTATTTGCATAACTATGTTGTAGATCAATAGCTCGCGATGTAGCTCCCCGTTTATTTTTGATATGTTCCTAGAGAAAATCTATGTTGAAAGATGATAGTACCAATGATGTGGACTAGGTCTGTGATCTGAGGATTATCCTCATTGCTGCACAGAAGAATTATGTCCTTGATGCACCTCTAGGTGAAAGACCTATTGCAGGAGCACATGCAGACGTTATGAACGTTTGGCAAAGCTCGGTATGATGACTACTTGATTGTTTAGTGCACCATGCTTTACGGATTAGAACCGGGACTTCAAAAATGTTTTGAAATGTCACGGAGCATATAAGATGTTCTAAGAGTTGAAATTGGTATTTCATACTCATGCCCGTGTCGAGAGGTAGGAGACCTCTGACCGTACTTCGCCTATAAAGACGGAGGAGAATAGCTCAACCAGTGAGCATGTGCTCAGATTGTCTGGGTACTGAAATTGCTTGAATCAAGTGAGAGTTAATCTTCCATATAAGATAGTAATTGACAAAGTTCTCTAGTCACTATCACCAAGTTACTAGAACTTAGTGATGAACTATAATATGCAAGGGATAACGGAAACGATTCCCAAGCTCTTCGTGATGCTGAAATCGACGAAGGTAGAAAACAAGAAAAGCATCAAGTGTTGATGGTTGACAAGACCACTAGTTTCAAGAAAAGGGCAAAGGGAAGAAGGGGAACTTCAAGAAGAACAGCAAGCAAGTTGCTGCTCAAGTGAAGAAGCCCAAGTCTAGACCTAAGCCTGAGACTAAGTGCTTCTACTGCAAAGGGACTGGTCACTGGAAGCAGAACTACCCCAAGTATTTGGCGGATAAGAAGGATGGCAAAGCGAACAAAGGTATATTTGATATACATGTTATTGATGTGTACTTTATTAGTTTTTATAGCAACCCCTCAGTATTTGATACTAGTTCAGTTGCTAAGATTAATAACTCGAAACGAGAGTTGCAGAATGAACAGAGACTAGTTAAGGGTGAAGTGACGATGTGTGTTGGAAGTCGTTCCAAGATTGATATGATCATCATCACACACTCCATATACTTTCGGGATTAGTGTTGAACCTAAATAAATGTTATTTGGTGTTTGCGTTAAGCATGAATATGATTTGATCATGTTTATTGCAATATGGTTATTCATTTAAAGTCAGAGAATAATTGTTGTTCTGTTTACATGAATAAAACCTTCAATGGTCATACACCCAAGGTGAATGGTTTATTGAATCTCGATCGTAGTGATACACATATTCATAATATTGAAGCCAAAAGATGCAAAGTTAATAATGATAGTGCAACTTATTTGTCGTACTGCCGTTTAGGTCATATTTGTGTAAAGCGCATGAAGAAAATCCATGATGATGGGCTTTTGGAATCACTTGATTATGAATCAGTTGATGCTTGCAAACCATGCCTCATGGGCAAGATTACTAAGACTCCATTCTCTGGAACAATGGAGCAAGCAACAGACTTGTTGGAAATACTACATACTGATGTATGCAGTCCAATGATTGTTGAGGCTCGCGACAGGTATCGTTATTTTCTGACCTTCATAGATGATTTGAGTAAGATATGGGTATATCTTCTTGATGAAACATAAATCTAAAACATTTGAAAAGTTCAAATAATTTCAGAGTGAAGTGGAAAATCATGTAGCAAGAAAATAAAGTTTCTACAATCTGATCGTAGAGGAGAATATTTGAGTTACGAGTTTTCTCTTCATTTGAAACAATGCGGAATAGTTCCACAACTCACGCCACCTAGAACACCACAGCGTAATGGTGTGTCCGAACATCATAACCGTACTTTATTAGATATGGTGCAATCTATGATGTCTCTTACCGATTTACCACTATCATTTTGGGGTTATGCATTAGAGACAGATGCCTTCACGTTAAATAGGGCACCATCTAAATCCGTTGAGACGACACCATATGAACTGTGGTTTGGCAAGAAACCAAAGTTGTCATTTCTTAAAGTTTGGGGTTGCGATGCTTATGTGAAAAGGTTTCATCCTGATAAGCTCAAACCCAAATCGGAGAAATGTATCTTCATAGGATACCCAAAGGAGATAGTTGGGTACACCTTCTATCACAGATTTGAAGGCAAGACATTCGTTGCTAAGAATGGATCCTTTCTAGAGAAGGAGTTTCTCTCGAAAGAAGTGAGTGGGAGGAAAGTGGAACTTGATGAGGTAACTGTACCTCCTCCCTTATGGGAAAGTATTTCATCACAGAAATCAGTTCTAGTGATTCCTACGCCAATTAGTGAGGAAGCTAATGATGATGATCATGAAACTTCAGATCAAGTTACTACCGAACCTCGTAGGTCAACCAGAGTATGGTCCACACCAGAGTGGTACGGCAATCCTTTCTGGAAGTCATGTTACTAGACCATGACAAACCTACGAACTATGAGGAAGCGATGATGAGCCCAAATTCCGTGAAATGGCTTGAGGCCATGAAATCTGAGATGGGATCCATGTATGAGAACAAAGTATGGACTTTGGTTGACTTGCCCAATGATCGGTGAGTCATTGAGAATAAATGGATCTTCAAGAGGAAGACGAACGATGATAGTAGTGTTACTATCTACAAAGCTCGAATTGTCGCAAAAGGTTTTCAACAAGTTCAAGGTGTTTATTACGATGAGATTTTCTCACTTGTATCGATGCTTAAAAGTCTGTCCGAATCATGTTAGCAGTTTCCGCATTTTATGAAATCTGGCTAATGGATGTCAAAACTGCATTCCTTAATGGATTTCTTAAAGAAGAGTTGTATATGATGCAACCAGAAGGTTTTGTCGATCCTAAAGGTGCTAACAAAGTGAGCAAGCTCCAGTGATCCATATATGGACTCGTGCAAGCATCTTGGAGTTGGAATATATGCTTTGATAAAGTGATCAAAGCATATGGTTTTATACAGACTTGCGGTGAAGCCTGTATTTACAAGAAAGTGAGTGGGAGCACTACAACATTTCTAATAAGTATATGTGAATGACATATTGTTGATAAAAAATAATGTAGAATTTTCTGAAAAAGCATAAAGGAGTGTTTGAAAATAGTTTTTCAAAGAAAGACCTCGATGAAGCTACTTACATATTGAGCATCAAGATCTATAGAGATAGATCAAGACACTTGATATATTTTCAATGAGTACATACCTTGATAAGATTTTAAAGTAGTTGAAAATGGAACAGTCAAAGAAGGAGTTCTTGCCTGTGTTGCAAGGTGTGAAGTTGAGTAAAGACTCAAAGCCCGACCACAGCAGAAAATAGAAAGAGAATGAAAAGTCATTCCCTATGCCTCAGTCATAGGTTCTATAAAGTATGCTATGCTGTGTACCAGACCTATTGTGTACCTTGCCATAAGTTTGGCAAGAGGGTACAATAGTGATCCAGGAGTGGATCACTGGACAGCGGTCAAAAATATCCATAGTGGAATAAGGAAATTTTTCTCGGTTATGGAAGTGACAAAGAGTTCATCGTAAAGAGTTATGCCGATGCAAGCTTTGACACCAATCTGGATGACTCTAAGTCTCGATCTAGATACATATTGAAATTGGGAGCAATTAGCTGGAGTAGCTCCATGCAAAGCATTCTAGACATAGAAAATCTGCAAAATACATACGGCTCTGAATGTGGCAGACCCGTTGACTAAATTTCTCTCACAAGCAAAACATGACCACTCTTTGGGTGTTAATCACATAGCGACGTGAACTAGATTATTGAATCTAGTAAACCCTTTGGGTGTTAGTCACATGGAGATGTGAACTAATCACATAAAGATGTGAACTATTGGTGTTAAATCACATGACGATGTGAACTTGATTATTGACTCTAGTGCAAGTGGGAGACTGAAGAAAATATGCCCTAGAGGCAATAATAAAGTGGTTATTCATATTTCCTTATATCATGATAAATGTTTATTATTCATGCTATAATTGTATTAACCGGAGACTTAGTACATGTGTGAATACATAGACAAACAGAGTGTCACTAGTATGCCTTTACTTGACTAGCTCGTTAATCAAAGATGGTTAAGTTTCCTAGCCATGGATAAAGAGTTGCCATCTGATAAGCGGGATCACATCATTAGAGAATGATGTGATTGACTTGACCCATCTGTTAGCTTAGCATGATAATCGTTTAGTTTGTTGCTATTGCTTTCTTCATGACTTATACATGTTCCTATTACTATGAGATTATGCAACTCCCGAGTACCAGAGGAACACTTTGTGTGCTGCCAAACATCACAATGTAACTGGGTGATTTTAAAGGTGCTCTACAGGTGTCTCCAATGGTACTTGTTGAGTTGGCATAGATCAAGATTAGGATTTGTCACTCCGATTGTCGGAGAGGTATCTTTGGGCCCTCTCGGTAATGCACATCACTATAAGCCTTGCAAGCAATGCAACTAATTAGTTAGTTGTGGGATGATGTATTATGGAACAAGTAAAGAGACTTGCCGGTAACGAGATTGAACTAGGTATTGATATACCAATGATCGAATCTCAGGCAAGTAACATACCATGACAAAGGGAACAACGTATGTTGTTATGTGGTTTGACCGATAAAGATCTTCATAGAACATGTAGGAACCAATATGAGCATCCAAGTTCCGCTATTGGTTATTGACTGGAGATGAGTCTCGGTCATGTCTACATAGTTCTCGAACCCATAGGGTCCGCACGCTAACGTTCTGTGACGATTTGTATTATGAGTTATGTGATTTGATGGCCAAAGTTTGTTCGGAGTCCCGGATGAGATCGGGGACATGACGAGGAGTCTCGAAATGGTCGAGATGTAAAGATCGATATATTGGAAGGCTATATTCGGAGATCGGAAAGGTTCCGAGTGATTCGGGTATTTTTCGGAGTACCGGAGAGTTACGGGAATTCGGCAGGAGAAGTATTGGGCCTTATTGGGTCATACGAGAATAGAGGAGGCAGGCCAAAAGGAAGGAGGCGCGCGCCCCCCATGGGTCCGAATTGGACTAGGGGAAAGGGGGCGGCGCCCCCCTTACCCTTTCCTACTCCCTCTCTCTTTCCTTCTTTCTTCTCTCCTACTTCGGAAAGGAAAAGGGGAATCCTACTAGGACTTGGGAGTCCTAGTAGGACTCCCCACACTTGGCGCACCCCCTCTAGGGCCGGCCTCCTCCTCCTCCCTCCTTTATATACGTGGCCAGGGGCACCCCATAGACACACAAGTTGGTCAGTTGATCTTTTAGCCGTGTGCCGTGCCCCCCTCCACCATAATCCACCTCGGTCATATCGTAGCGGTGCTTAGGCGAAGCCCTGTGTCGGTAGCATCATCATCACCGTCATCACGCCATCGTGCTGACGGAACTCTCCATCGAAGCTCTGCTGGATCGGAGTTCGTGGGACATCACCGAGCTGAACGTGTGCTGAACTCGGAGGTGCCATACGTTCAGTACTTGGATCGGTCGGATCGTGAAGACGTACGACTACATCAACCGTGTTCTCATAACGTTTCCGCTTATGGTCTATGAGGGTACGTAGACAACACTCTCCCCTCTCGTTGCTATGCATCACCATGATCTTGCGTGTGCGTAGGAATTTTTTTGAAATTACTACGTTCCCCAACATTGAGGGCAACATTAGCATGGGCCATTTGATCTACAAGACATATTTGTAACATCTCAAATTTTCAATTTGGAATGTTATACATAGGTCATCCATGCATATCATATTTTATTGCATTTCCGTTCCGCAATCCTTGAAATCCTAAGCAAGTCACGGACCCTCGGAGAGAGTTGGGGATTTCCCGGTTTTCATATTTGATTTTTATCAAATAATGAAACGAGGATTTTGATTTTAATTATTTTTCTCTCCGAAAAATATTTCGCATTAAAATATAAGAGAGGAGATAATATGACTTCTCCAAAATAATTGAAATATTGGAGGAAAAAATATTAAAATCATTTATTTGATTTTATTTGAGTTTATTTGGATTTTATTGCATTAGAAAAAAATTGCACATTTTCAAAATTGCATTTTAGGGCCAGGAAAATGTTCATCTCATTCTAAATATTTTATTTAGACGGTGAAAATTCATTTTGGCATTTTTAGATTTTTATTTTATTTTTTAGGATTTTATTTCTGTCGGCGAAATTGTTTAAAAAAATCCCCGCGCCGACTGGGCCGAACCCAGCCGGGCCGCCGGCCCAAGTCGCCGTCGCCGACTCGGACAAGAGTCCGAGTCGGACTCCTCCGCCGCGCCTTGCCCCCTCCCCCAAGTCGCACCCCCTCCATTATATACGCGCCACCCCGGCCCCCCACCACCACACCACCACCATCGCCACAGCCCCTCGCCGGAGGTACTGTGCCGGATTACGAGCCGCCATTTTTTTAAAAAAACCGTTCGGTTTTTTTAGAAACTCTAGTTCGTTTTTTTAGATCGGTTCGCCAATTTTTCTCAGTTCTTCTATTTAGCGGACATTCGTCCGTACGTTTGTTTTAACGAACGGTTTTCGCCCGTTAGTTACAGTTAACGAACGCTCGTTCATTAGTCTATTCGTCAGTTTCTTTATATCGAATTAATCCGTGATTATTTTCGATCGCGATTTCTGATCCGATCTTAGTTTCTGTTTATCTTTTCGCTCGTTAGTCGGAATCAGGCGATTCAAGCGCCTAGATCTTCGTCTCGAGACCCTCTTTCTTTTTAACCAACTTGCATAAGTTTTTGCTATTGTAAAATTTGACCTAAGTCCAGATTAGTAAATGGATCTTGTTTCTTTCGCCGTTTGAGTTTCGTTGCTCTGTTTGATTTGATTATTTTTGCTAACCGGAGTTCTTAAGTTGAACTTTCTGGTCAACCTCTTTTGTTTGAGTTTTGCTTGTGCATCTTTGCTTGTTGCTTATGTATGTTATTGTTTGTTTGCGATAGAACACCCGGAGTGCAAAGCGTGTTACTACGAGTCTCTAAGATTTGCGGATCATCTGCAAGGCAAGTAACACATTGATCATACTCTTTTCATACCCAGTTTTTATGCATTAGTTCCAATCCTCAAACATTGCATGATTAGGATGTCATTAACTTGTGGGTTGGGAAGTAGTTATTGAGGTAGAACCTATTGCCCTGTTACTGTCAAACCCTTGGGAGTTACTTCTACGCGTTGCTTATATTACTATGCTATGCTATGCTATGCTCGTAGACATGGTTTGGGTTTGAGTGAAATCCATGACAGATGAGAGATTGTTAATTAATGGTTCAACTTAAGGTGGCAACTTAAATAAACATCTGGGTGGATTGAGGCACCTGGGGAACCCAGTGTTGTCTGGGTTTTTTTTGGAAACCCCGGGGTACCCGTGTGATCTTCCTATGGACCGCCACCCAGGCTCAAAGGGAACTGAGATGATTCATGCTAGAAACTTCTGTGTGCAGCTCAGCTGTGTCGTTGGAGTTGATGGACTCACTTTATCTTCCAAGCCTTCCGCTGTTATCACATTAAATGGCCTTAAGCCATATTATTGTAATAAGTTCTCTTTGGAGACATTCAATGTAATAAGTGTGTGATTGCTACTCTGCTATAAATCCTCGAGTACTGTGTGTGTCAGCATTACCGGTCCAGGGATGACACTGAAGCACAGAGACTTGACCATCTGAGGTCGGGTCGCTACAAGATGGTATCAGAGCACACGTTGAGTGTAGGACACGACCACTAAGATAAACCATAGGTCACTCTTCTCTAGTCATTTCTGACTCTTCTCCATTTTCTACTCTTTAGGATGACGGAGATGAAGAACAAGTTTGCACAACCGGATGAAGACACACCTTTTGGATGTCACTTGAAGGAAGTCACTAGGTACTTGAACATTGGAATACCAAGCTTCACCGGGACGTACAATGCCACCCTACCAGAAGAGGAGCGTTGGATGATTCAAGTACAAGTTCCAGGAAGGACGTTCTCGCCAACTTCCAAACCCATATAATTTTCCTTCGACGCACCAACCTGGAGTTTTGGAAAGAGCATGGCAGCCCACATTACCATGGGACGCATTGGAGAAGTCTGCAACAGGGAACTCAAGGACACTATCTACCAAATATGTGGGCACCGAGACGAGCAATGGGAAGTAATCAGTACCAGGAAGGATAGATCCATTGCAGCTTTCATCCATGAGTTAAACCAGCACATTCGACGTCAGGAGAACCTGATGTGCGCGAACATGATGGACTTGAAGAAGGCAAAGACTAGGATCATCGAGCTGGAGGAAGAACTCAAGTTTAAACGCGATGGATATGAGGAGGAAATCAAGACACTACTGGAGAAGAATGACGACCTAGTTAAGAAGATCGGAGTATTCATGGGAGACCCCACACCAGTAGAAGAAGACGACGATTCCACTTGCCCGGACAACTACATCATCATCGGCGACACCGATTCTGATCCTAGTGGTGATGACTTTGAAGACGAAGCTAGAGCAGACATCATGGAGTCTTCCACCGATCAAAATTTCTAGATGACCACCATATATCATTAGTATACCCCCCATGTAATTAGTAGTAGAGCACTTTTGCGATAGTTTTAGACCGCTTGTATGCCCTTGCTTGATTGATTGAGTGAAATGATTGTGTTTGTCTCATGTGCATATGGGTAGTGCTTTCTCCTTAGACCTCATTCTATTCTAATATCTTCCATCTAAACCCATCAAATGCCTCTGAGATGTGACCACGGATTTGCTTTCCCACCGGAGCTCACTCAGTTGATCCAGCAACAGAATACATTGATGCAATTGCTAGTTCAGAACAAGGGCAACAACAACAACCCACCACCAGTGGACAACCTAGCCCGTTTTCTAAGGTTACAGTCGCCGGTCTTTTCCAGTAGCACCGAGCCTATAGTTGCTGATGATTGGCTACGCCGTATTGGAAGGGAGTTGACCACCGCAGGTTGCACAGATGCTGAGAAGGTGCGTTTTGCCGCACATTAGTTGGATGGACCAGCAGCCTCATGGTGGGAGAATTACACGTCTACTTTTCCTGTAGCCAATGTCACTTGGGACCAGTTTCAGCAAGCTTTCCGCACAGCCCATGTCTCAACTGGAGCCATGCAGATGAAGAAGCAGGAGTTCCGCAACTTACGCCAGGGGAACCGTACTGTGGCTCAGTACGTGGATGAGTTTAGCAAGTTATCTCTCTATGCCCCTGATGATGTGGCCACAGATGCCGCGAAGCAGGAGAAGTTTATGGAAGTGTTAAATGATGAGATGAGCATGCAGTTGATGGTAGCAACTTTCAACAACTACCACTAGTTGGTAGATAAGGCTCTTATGATTGAAGGGAAGCAGCAGCAGATTGAGAGCCATAAGAGGAAGTACGGACAAGGGAAGTATAACTCGGGAGCTCAGCAGAAGCCTCGCCTAACCCCGAACTTGGGAGGACTTGTTCATAACCATGGAGGTCACAACCACACTGAAGGAGGATCGCATAATCACAATGGTGCTAAGAATGGAAATGGGAACGGAGCTAACAACAATCAGAACCGCTCCAACCCAGCCACACCTGCCAAAAGAGACCTAAGTCAAGTTACTTGCTTTAAGTGCGGGAAGACAGGGCACTATGCCAATGATTACCCTGAAGGAAGAAATGGAAACGGAAATGGGAGCGCTGGGAACAAGCCTAATCCATTCAACAAAGGACAACTTAACCACGTTAACGTGGAGGAGGTTGAAGAGCAGTCGGACGCGGTAATAGGTAAGTTTTTGGTTAAGTCCTTTACCGCTCTTATTCTTTCGGATACTGGTGCATCACATTCATACATATCAAGGGGATTCGTGGATAAGTTTAAACTACCAACCCAAAACCTTAGGACCCCTCTCCTAGTGAGTTCACCCGGAGCAGAGTACATGGCTAGCCGATGGTGCGACCAGATACTCCTAACCATTGGCACACATGTTTTTCCGTCCGAACTAATTATCTTGGAGTCACAAGGATTGGATGTGATATTAGGTATGGACTGAATGTCAAAGTATGGAGGAAGTATTGACTATGCTAGTAAGTCGATCTATCTCACCACCCCGGAGGGAAAAAGGATTAAGTATGTAACTAGGCATGTGCCTAGGAGGAACCAAGTGAACGCCCTCACAGGAGTTGTTCAGGAGGAAGTGCCTGTAGTGCAGGATTACTCGGATGTTTTTCCAGAGGAGTTACCAGGCATGCCACCGGATAGAGACATTAGGTTTTTTATAGAGCTATTGCCAGGTACAGGGCCAATATCCAAGAGACCCTATCGGATGCCCGCAAATGATCTGGAGGAAATTAAGAAACAGATCAAGGAGTTATTGGAGAAACGTTACATTCGAAGAAGTGCATCACCTTGGGGAGCCCCAGTGCTTTTGGTTGAGAAGAAGGATAAATCCCTAAGGATGGTTGTTGATTATCGAGCCTTGAATGAGGTGGCAATTAAGAACAAGTACCCACTGTCGATGATCAATGATCTGTTTGATCAGTTGCAAGGAGCCAAAGTGTTTTCGAAGATCGATTTGTGAGCGGGATACCATCAGTTGAAGATTTGAGAGAAGGATATACCAAAGACAGCGTTCACCACGCGGTATGGATTATACAAATATACGGTCATGTCGTTTAGACTGACTAATGCCCCTGCCTATTTATGAGCATGATGAACAAGGTGTTCATGGAATATTTGGACAAGTTTGTCATGGTGTTCATTGATGATATTATGGTATACTCGAAGAATGAAAAGGAGCACAAGGAGCATTTGCGATTAGTTCTCGAGAAACTCAGGGAACACCAGTTGTATGCTAAGTTTAGCAAATGCGAATTTTTGTTGAAGGAAGTAGGATTCCTTGGACATGTTGTATCAGGGGAAGGAATAGTAGTAGACCCCAGCAAGATTCAGTCAGCCACTGAATGGTTGGCACCCACTTCAGTTTGCGAGATCCGCAGTTTCCTTGGAGTCGCAGGATACTACCAGAGATTCATTGAGAACTTTTCCAAGATTGTGAAGCCAATGACTGAACTATTGAAGAAGGACACTAAGTTTAAATGGACAGAAGATTGCAAGGCAGGTTTCCAGGAGTTGAAGAAACATTTGACTACAGCCCCAGTGTTAACACTGCCAGATATACATAAGGAGTTCTGTTGGGGATATTATTATCAGCTGAGACCCGCCCAGGAGGGGCCAGGTCAGCCTTAATGGCGGGTTACATAAGAAGCCCAATATACAGTCAAGATGATAGTTTATTAGTATATGTAGAAATCCCAAAGGCCTCGGGCTGGCTTAAAAGCCCGTTATTGTAAACCGCTATAGGAACAGAAAGACTTGTAAAGAAAGGCATGTAGAGGAAGTCACCGAGCCAGAAACGATTATGAGCCGGCCGGGACTCTATAAGCCACCAGACATCAACCCGTGTATATAAGGGGACGACCCGGTGGCGGTTTAGGGCAAGAAACAACAAGTCGATAACAAGCCGGCAAGTTAAGCCTCTTGGTGATCAAAACCCCAGCAATACCAAACCCAACTAGACATAGGCTTTTACCTTCATCGTGAGGGGTCGAACTAGTATAAAACTCTCTCATGTCCTTTGTCCCGATTAACCCCTTTAAGCTTCCCAGTGCGATGACCCTACGACTAAGTCCTTGCTCTAGGACATCTGCCATGACAATTCCATGAAAGTTGGCGCCCACCATGGGGCCAGCGCATGGTGGATTTGAGTTCTTAAAGGGCAACTTCGAAGGGCTCAAGGGATACACTGTGGGCCGGATGACCAAGAGTCGTCGCGGCAAGATCTACATCGACGGCGAAGGCTGGGGCCCCGAGGCCGGCTCAATCGAGTATGGGTACCGGGTCCCCTTCGGCGGAATCCACGTCTTCATCGGCCGGATCGGCGAGTCAGGCCCTGAGCCGGATGTCTACACCGACCTCATCGAAACGGCTCAGCGTGCCAGGTTCGCCCGTGTTCAATCTGTCGTGAAGCATGCCTTCGTAGGCTGCGTCCATGGCGGTGAATACTCTGAAGGATTGATGGAAGGTGGGGAGACGGCCATCTGCTCTGATACTGCATCTTCAACGGCTGAGACGGACTCATTGTACCAACTGCAAGACGGCATGCTCGGGGGCTGTTCCGATGGCAGCAGTATTCCGGACCCCCTTGAGCCGCCAAATTGGGCCGGAGTCTTCATGGCAGGGACGCAGCCCAGACAGAACTCCACCGCAGCGACAGCGGCCGCCACCGGGTCGGCAGCTGCCGGGTCAAGAGACCCCGCGCGCCCCCCGGCTCAGGTTCTCATGGACCTCATGGATAAACTGACGACTCTGTTAACCGCTGTGGTAGAGCCGGCGGATAAAGCCCAGCATGACGCGGAAGTGGCACGTGTGCGGGAGGAGATGGTGCAGGCTAAGGAAAATTTGGCTGCGGAGGAAACCCGGATGGCAGCAGAACGAGCAGCTTTGGATGCTCGTGCTCAGCAGCTTCAAGCAGAAACCTTCCGGCTCTCCGTGGGTCTTAATGCGTCAAACGAAGTCATGAGGAGGAGGCGTCAGAAAACTCAGTCGCGTCTGCCTCTAACACTGGATCCGAGGAATCTGTTCCATACACCCGGAGCTGGAGGGAGCAACCCGCCGGAGGTAAACCGGGTCGAGACGCCCGGAGCACCAGTTCAGCCACGCACCATGGAGCCACCGCGCATGAATACAGCTCCTCGTTATATATCAACACCCCCGGGTCACTTCTCCAACCCCATGGAGAACCTCATTGCAGCATCGGCTTGTTTGGCGGCTCTCCCAATGGAAGGCGACTCGCCAGCAGCAATTGAGACCCGGAGGGTAAGAGAACTGCTTCAGACAGCTTTGGCCCAGCAGGACGCATACTCCTACAGTCGAGACAGGATTCATTCAACTCCTCACCCAAGCCGGAGCCCGAGTTACAGTAGGCATATGGAGTCTGCAGAGATGTCGAGTAATGCTCAACGCCACAACCGGCCATATAGGCATGAGCCAGTGCGAGCTGGAGCCTTTAACTTGGCGGATCAGGAGAGGATTCGTCAAGAGGCGGAGCGGGCGGCTCAGATAGCAGCAGAGCAGACAGCTCACCAAACCTTTCCGGCTTATCCAGCAACCTCGGTTGAGGCAGGAGTGGTTACAAGAACCGGAGGTGTACCTTGCCTGGTCCCAGCCATACGCAACGAATGGTTGCCCAAGGATTTCAAGGGACCTCGTAAGGTACCTAACTACACGGCTGACTTATAGCCAGGGGCTTGGATTGAGAGTTATGAGATGGCTATGGAGCTGTTGGAAGTTAGTGATGCTGCAATGGCCAAGTACTTTACCATGATGTTGGATGGAACGGCTCGGACCTGGCTGAAAGGATTGCCACCCAATTCCATCGGCTCATGGGCAGAGTTAAAGGCACAGTTCATCCAGAACTTTAAGGACATGTGTAAACAGCCAATGTCAATTGTGGACCTGACCAATTGCAAGAAAGAGGATGGAGAATCTACAACTCATTGGGTGCGCCGGGTCAAGGAGATAATACATTCGTCTGACAAAATGGACGCCAGCTCAGCAGTTTTGATGTTGGAGAAGAATTGCCATTTTGAGCCTCTGAAACAAAAGTTGGGGCGGCTTAAACAAGACTGTAATGACATGGGAACGTTGATGGTGGCTCTTGTCAAGTATGCTGATTCTGATACCACTAAAGACCCGGCGTCTGATGAAGAAAAGGCAACAAAGGGAAAGAAGAACGGCAATGGCAAGGGTCACTAGCATAACCCGGC
Organism: Triticum dicoccoides; assembly: GCF_002162155.2. Classification (NCBI taxonomy): domain Eukaryota; kingdom Viridiplantae; phylum Streptophyta; class Magnoliopsida; order Poales; family Poaceae; genus Triticum; species Triticum dicoccoides. Next base: position 104,484,026 of record NC_041384.1, read on the forward strand.
AAATCAAGGAGGTAATAAGCGTAAGGCTGATGAGTTTGTTGCTAATACTAATGCACATGGTGGTAATCAGCGGCGCAAGGGCAGACATCCCCCTTGATCGGGCGGGTCAGGCCCCACCCTTGAGCAGATGTTGAATGAACCTTGTCCCAGACACGGCACCAGGGAGAAGCCAGCTACCCACTTGTGGAAGGATTGTACAATCATGAAGGCATTTAAAAATTCAAACACATTTGATGGGGGTCACGGTCCGGGTGGCGGCTCAGGCGGCTTTTAGGGCCCGGGCGCCGGTTCAAGCAGAGGAGGTTTTCATGGTCATCCTGGTCACCAGGGGGGATATAATCAGCAACACGGCTAAGGGAATCAACAGTAGCAGCAATCCGGCTATCAGAGCAACCCGAAGCAGTTGAGTAGCGGACAGTATCATGTCTTTACTACCAGTTTATGTAAAAGAGACCAGAAGCTCCACAAGAGGGCCGTTAATGCTGTTGAGCCGGCAATTCCATGTTACTTACGTTGGTCAGAGCAGCCCATTGTATGGAGTAGAGAGGATCACCCGCCCCGGGTTGATAATCCGGGTCACTTGGCGTTAGTAGTGGCACCTCAGGTTGGTGGATACAAATTTACAAAGGTACTCATGGATGGAGGCAGCAACATCAACATCCTTTACTATGAGACGTTTCGCCGGATGGGATTGACGGATAAAAATCTTAAACAATCCAACACTGTTTTTCATGGTGTGGTGCCTGGTAAGTCGGCATATCCAGTTGGTAAGATCGAGCTGGAAGTAGCTTTTGGAGATGAGTATGACTCCAGAGCAGAAAAATTAACCTTTGAGGTGGTTAAAATTAAGATCCCATATCATGCTCTGTTTGGGCGGCCGGCTTATGCCAAGTTCATGGCTCGGCCGTGTTACGTATATTTGCAGCTCAAGATGCCGGGTCACAGGGGCACCATTACAGTCCATGGGAGCCGGAAGATAGCCTTGGAATGTGAAGAAGGGGATGCTGCGTATGCTGAATCTGTTTGTGCTACAGAGGAGTTGAAATTCTATAAAGATCATGTTGACCCGGCGGACATGACGTCATTAAAGAAACCAACCACAGAGCACGAGCCAGAGTTGAAGTTCACATCAGCCGATGACACTAAGATGGTTGACTTTGTGCATGGCGATTCATCCAAATAGTTCATCATCAGCGCAAACTTGGATCCGAAATAGGAAAGCGCGCTCATCGAGTTCATCCGTGAGAACCGGGACATCTTTGCATGGAAACCTTCAGACATGCCAGGTGTCCCGAGGGAACTCGCTGAGCACACTCTTAATATCGATCCAAAGTTCAAACCTGTCAGACAGTTTCTTCGGCGGTTCAATGAAGAAAGGCACAAGGCCATTGGAGAAGAGGTGGCCCGGCTCTTGGCGGCCGGGTTCCTTGTGGAGGTCTTTCACCCAGAATGGTTAGCTAACCCGGTGCTCGTGCTCAAAAAGAATGACACCTGGCATATGTGTGTGGATTACACAGATTTAAACAAGGCCTGTCCGGCTGATCCTTTTGCTCTTCCCCGTATTGATCAGATCATTGATGCTATGGCAGGTTGCGCACGGTTGAGTTTCTTAGATGCTTACTCCGGGTATCATCAGATTAAGATGGCAGTCAAGGATCAAAAGAAGACGGCATTTATAACTCCTTTTGGGGCTTTCTGCTATGTGTCTATGCCTTTTGGGCTCAAGAGTGCTTAGGCGACTTACCAATGGTGTGTGCAGAATTGTCTTCATGATCAAATTGGGCGCAATGTTCATGCCTATGTGGATGATAATCTTCGGGTTTACAAGATGATGCTTAACCCGGACAAGTGTGTTTTTGGAGTGCCAGCCGGCAAACTTTTGGGTTTTCTGGTGTCCAACCGAGGTATTGAAGCTAACCCGGAGAAGATCAAGGCGATTACATCCCTGGCTAAACCAACCTGCGTCAATGATGTTCAACGACTGGCGGGTCCTGTGGCTTCTTTGAGCCGGTTCATAAGCCGGTTAGGGGAAAAGGCTATGCCTCTGTATCAGTTGATGAAGAAAACATATGTGTTTGTTTGGAGCGATGCTGCGAACGCCGCTTTTAAGGATCTGAAGGCGCAATTGGCTGAGTCGCTGGTCCTAGCTGCTCCAATTGAGAAAGAGCCGCTATTGTTATACATAGCTGCCAACTCACGGGCCGTTAGTGTGGCTATTGTGGTAGAGCGCAAGGAGGTTGGCAAGGAGCATCTAGTTCAGCGGCCGATTTATTATGTCAGTGAAGTGCTAATTGAGTCTAAGGAACGACATCCGCATTGGCAGAAGCTTGTTTATGGGGTGTTCATGGCAAGCCGGAAGCTTAAGCATTACTTTCAGGGACATCCAATCACTGTGGTTAGCTCTGCTCCTTTGGGAGACATTATTCAAAACAGAGAAGCTACAGGGCGAGTTGCCAAGTGGGCAATTGAGCTTGGGTCTCATGGGTTGAAGTATGTTCCACGCACTGCGATTAAGTCTCAAGCCCTGGTTGACTTCATCAATGACTGGCAGAGATGCAGATGCCAGAAGAAAAGCCGGAGAACACGTATTGGACTATTCATTTTCATGGGTCCAGGAAATTGGAGGGCTTGGGGGCTGGAGTTGTTTTAACTTCCCCACGAGGTGATAAATTTTGTTATGTGTTACGATTGATGTTTCCGTGCACTAACAACGCAACAGAGTATGAAGCATTGCTCCATGGTCTTCGAGTGGCAAAGGAGATGAGCTTGAGCTGGGTCAGATGTCTTGGTGATTCAGATTTAGTGGCTCAGCAGGTGTCTGGCAAGTGGGATTCCAAAGACCCTCTCATGGCGGCTTATCGCCGAGAGGTCGATGCTGTTGCAGGGTATTTTAAAGGATATTAGGTGGAACACATTGACCGTCGAAAGAACGAAGCAGCTGATGCTTTGAGCCGGCTGGGGTCTCAACGTAAGCCAGTACCACCCAACACCTTTTTAGATGTTTTGCATAACCCCTCTGTCAAGTTGCCCATAGAAGAAGATTTAGCTGTTCCTGACCCGGAGGCGCATTTGGTGGCGGCTCTTCATGTCATCCCAGATTGGACGGTGCCGTTCTTGGCTTACATGACCCGGGGAGAATTGCCAGCAGATGAGACTCTGGCTCAACAGATAACCCGGCGGTCTAAGTCCATGACGATTTCGGATGGAGAGTTATTTCATCGCAGTGTTTCAGGAGCGTTTCAACGGTGTGTTTCTCCCGAAGAAGGTCAAGAAATCCTTTGTGAGATCCATGAAGGCGATTGTGGTCATCCCGCCGGGTCAAAATCTTTAGTGGCCAAGGCGTTTTGTCACGGGTTTTACTGGTTGACGGCTCACGCTGATGCAGAAGATCTGGTCAATAGATGTGATGGATGTCAGAAATTTGCATGGCGAGCGCATGTACCGGCTCAAGAGCTCCGGATGATTCCAATCACTTGGCCATTTGCAGTCTGGGGGCTTGACATGGTGGGACCTTTCAAAAGGTCTAAGGACAAGAAGACACATCTCCTGGTGGCTGTTGATAAGTTCACTAAATGGGTTGAGGCAGAGCCTGTGAGTAAGTGTGATGCAGCCACGGCGGTTCAGTTCGTGAAGAAAATAATCTTCTGTTTCGGTTTTCCACACAGTATTATCACAGACAATGGCACCAATCTATCCCAAGGGGCTATGGAAGAGTTTTGTCAGCGAGAGCACATCCGACTTGATGTTTCTTCTGTAGCTCATCCTCAATCCAATGGTCAAGATGAGAGAGCCAATCAGGAAATTCTGAAAGGGCTCAAACCCCGGCTTATGGTTCCTTTATGGCGAACGCCGGGTTGTTGGGTAGAGGAGTTGCCTTCAGTGTTATCGAGCATCAATACTACACCCAACAGGTCTACAGGTTACACACCCTTCTTCATGGTTTATGGAGCAGAAGCAGTATTGCCCAGTGACATCCGTCATGACTCGCCCCGCGCGGCGGCTTATGTTGAAGCTAACAATGAAAAAGTCAGACAGGATGCGCTTGACTTATTGGATGAAGAAAGAGACTTAGCAGCATCACGGTCAGCAATCTATCAACAGGACCTGCGTCATTATCACAGCCGCCGGGTTAAGTCCAGGACTTTTCAAGAAGGTGAATTGGTGCTCCAGCTCATCCAAGATCTTTCAGATGCACACAAGTTATCCCCACCTTGGGAAGGACCCTTTGTGGTCAGTAAAAATTTAAACAACGGGTCTTACTACCTTATTGATGTTCGAGAGCATGCAGACTCACGTAAGTCGGAAGAGGAGACCCGCCGGCCATGGAACATTGCTCAACTTCGGTTGTACTATACCTGAGCCATCGGCTCTCATCCTGTACATATGTTCATCATGTATATACGATGATAAGCAATAAAGTAATACCATCGGTCTCTTTTCTTTTCAAAGATTATGCATCTTTATTACTTTTTCATAAATGACTATTAAGGAGCTGATCACATTTGAATCAAGTTTAACCTTTTCTAGTCCGGCTTATGATCGTATTCGAATCTAGCTGTAAATATCAAGGTCACTTGGGGGCTTCCTGTTCAAACATAGGTCGTATTCGAACCAAAGAGAACATAGCTGTCGTAACCCTTTTGATCAGCTCAAGGCCAAACTCACTTGGGGGTTTCTTGATCGTATTCGAATCATAGCTTAACCCCTTTTGAGCCGACTTGGATCGCATACGAATCAGGGTCGTTAAAAACATCTCAAGGTCATTTGGGGGCTTCCTGTTCAAACATAGGTCGTATTCGAACCAAAGAGAACATAGCTGTCGGTACCCTCTTGATCGACGCAACGCCAAAGCCACTGGGGGCTATATGGTCGTATTCGAACCATAGCTTAACCCCTTTGGTCCGGTTTACTGATCGTATTCGAATCAGAAACCCCCAATCTTTTAAATACAAAGTTAAAATTATGTTTGTTATCTGTTGCTTGCCTTTGAATTTTTGTTGTTTCAATATTACAAATGAGATGGCCTGTTTCTCTTCGCCGGCTCAATTATTGGACAACACAGCCGCCCGGGTTATCCAGGCCGGTGGTCTAAGGATCCGAAGGTACGAGCTACTGAGATATGATAATTATTGACTGTTCAATAAGTCTTAACTTTTATATTGAAATTCTCAAATTCATCACTCGGGTTATTTAAACCGGCGATCTAAGGATCACCAAGGACAAGGTATGGTTTTTACTTACACGCGCTTATTAGCTGTGTTAACTTCAGAGTTGGTATTAAACCTTATCCTTTATTTATATTTGTCTCTGTTTTTTGAGGTGTTTAAGCCCAGTTGGTTTTAAACCACCTTGCCAAGCTTTTTCCTTGTGTTCACAGGAACAGAGTTTAAACATTGCAGAGACAAGCATTAAACGAGGCACCCGGAAGCACAGATTGACATAGAAGTGTTTCATGCGCGATGGCATAAGCAGACATGCGGTGTTTTTAACAGCTAAAGCTATTACGAGGCTTTCTAAAGCCCATGAAGATGATCATTGCCCTTCCCACACCGGCTCAACATCTTGAATCTGCTGGAAGTTGGGTTTTGACCAGTCATAGCTGTTCATGGCGACAAATTCAGCTTCATCATCAATCAGGCCGACCGGATCAACCTCCGGGTCAAATGTTGTCGGATTTCGGGTTCCGGCAGACCCTTGAGGTTCGAACACTGGGGTGCGCGCGGAGATTTCACCTTCTACCTACCTGCACCCCTCCGCCTCGCTAAGATCTAAGCTATGGAAAGAACAGCACAAGAGACACAGGGTTTATACTGGTTCGGGCCACCGTTGTGGTGTAATACCCTACTCCAGTGTGTAGTGTGGTGGATTGCCTCTTGGGCTGATGATGATGAGCAATACAAGGAAGAACAACCTCGCGAGGGTCTGTTCTTGGCTGGGGGGATGAACTGCTAGGAGGAGTTCAGTCGCCCTTCTCTCTCTCTCTCTCTCTCTCTCTCTCTCTCTCTGTGTGTGTGTGTGTGTGTGATGCTACTCGATCCGATCCAAGCTAGTTTCTCTCTTGGCTTCTAGATTCTCCCTTCTTGATTGCCCCCCTACCCTGGGGGTGGCTAGTCCTATTTATAGGCAAAGGCCCTGGGCCTCTTCCCAAATATTGAGCGGGAAGGGCGCCAACAATTGGCCATTTTGAAGGGGAACATCTGGTACACTTATCCTGACTAAAGTTTGTCCTCGCCTGCCAAAGGCTCTGGTGGTGACGCTGGCTTGGGCTCCACAATGACTTCCTCCCTGCCGTTGGACTGGTCTTGGTCTCGTTGCACCGAAACGGGTGCCTTTGCTTGATGCTCTTGCCTGCGCTTGCTCCCTTTGCACCAAAGAGGAAAGGAGGACATTGCGCGGCTGGCGCCCGCCTGGCGCCTTTGGTCGTCATGGCTTGCGTCACGGGCACCTCGTGAGGTACCCCGCCTTGATCTCTCCGTCTCCTCGCGAGCCATCCTGATGAGGCCGTGCCTGAGGAAGCTTCGTGTCGTCCGCCTCGCGAGGCTTGGCCCCTCGCGAGGGTCTTGGGTCTATGTTGATGAAGATGGGCCGCGCTGGGCCCCCTTTTGAGCCACGCCGCAGGCCGCAGGCAGGCAAGTCTAGGGACCCCCATTCCCAGAACGCCGACAGTAGCCCCCGGGCCCAAGGCGCACCCGAACTTGGCCGTGCAGGGAGGCGAAAGGGCAAGAGCGAAGCGCCGCGGGCCCTAACTGCCTGCGGCCTTGGGCGCCGCATGGCGGTTGACTGGACGTGGGCGCCTCAGCAACCGCGCGAGTTGATAAGGGAGCGGCATCTGCCTAGGCTTTGCTTTTTTTTCTTTCTCCGGTTGCTGCTCAGATCCCCTTTCTTGCGCCTCTCCTTCCTTCCTCCAAAATTTCCAGATCTACTCCGACCGCGTGACCTAGGAAGCCATGGCGCCTCGTCAGTCCCCGACCGGAGCTTGTCACTCATCTGCCCTGGACTCGCTGAACGTGTCGGAGGCGAGCCTCGCCCGGTTGCGCCGGATGGCGGCAGCGCAGGGCACCGATGGGGTGAAGGTGTTCAAGGCTGGCTCCGCCACCCCTGAGGGCCAAGGGAGAACCTTCTATCCGTTCTTTGTAAGCGCCATTGCTGCTGGCCTGGTGCCTCCCTTCTCCGAGTTCTTCTTCTCTTTCCTCCGCCATTATAAGCTACAGGCTCTGCATCTCCACCCCAACTCCGTCCTTCTCCTGGCAATCTTCGCCTATTACTGTGAGGCTCACGTAGGGGTGCAGCCCTCAGTGGCCTTGCTGCGCCACTACTTCTACCTCCGGACCTCTCACGGTCCTGCTTCCGCGTGTGCGAGCTTCATCGCGTACGGTGGCGCCATTGCCATTTCGAACCCTGGGAAAAGGATTGAGGGCTTCAAGAGCAAGTGGGTCTTGGCAGATGCTGGGCGCATCCACCCTCGGCTGATCTTGCCCACGGAGCAACCCACGAGCTCTAGCGATTGGGGTCGAGCGGAGCTTGCGGACCCCCGCGCGAAGCTGGTGTTGGAGAAGATGGACGCGGATCTGAGGCCGGCCAACATGGCGGCGGCGAAGCTGACCGGCGCGTCGCTGCTGAGGGAATTCCTGGAGCACCAGCTGGCTCCGCTTCGACAGTACTCACTTCCGATGTGGAGGCCCCATCCGAGCCCCGCGGCCTTGGCCGACGAAGATCTGGCTGCGGTCCTCCAATCTTTGGTCGGGGGCGATGTGGCGAGGTTGGAGGGCGCTCCTGCGCCCTTGTTCCTCCGCGACGACTGGGAGCAGGTAGTGGAGTCCATGCCTGTCTTCAACGGGGACAAGCCCGTGCCCATGGAAACTCCTGGGCAATCGGTGGACGTGTCCTCCAACGACTCCAGCGAAGAGGAGGAAGGAGGGGAGCGGGAAAAAGGCCCTGACTCCGAGGCGACTGACGGAGAGTCGAGGGCTCCCCTCCCCCGGCGCAGGTCCCGCGCTCTCCGCCTCTCTCCGAGCGATGACAATGAGGATGATGACGAGCAGGGCGGCGGGAGCTTGGCCCCGATCCCAAAGAAGGACAGGACCGGGCTGATCTCCCGCGGGTCTGCCCTGGCCCCGAAGGCGGACCGCAGACGCGCCTTCCGCTCCCGAGCTTCCCAAGGTTGACCCTTCCAGCCGGCTTTCAGGCTTCAAATTTGGCCGGAGGCTGCCTGAGCTCACTAGCGACGACCCATAATCACTTGATTCTTGTCTTTATTTCTTGTTCTGCTGTTGAGGCTTGACGTCCACATCTCTTGGACAGGCTGGCGCCCGCAGCAAAGAAGCCGAAGGGAGCTCCTGAGGTTCCATCCGTGGCAGCGCCTCTGCCCGCGAAGGAAGGTGACCGCGACGCACGAGCTTCTCCTGCCCGGTCGTCCTCGCGAGGCCTGGCTGAGCCGGCTGGGGCGAGCTCAGCCCCCATGGCCCAAGTGACTCCCGAGGAGCCTTTGCCTGCTGCCGCCACTACAGCCGTTGGGGCGCAGCAGGCTCCGCCTCAGGATACTGTGGTCGCGCTGCCGCCTTCTCCTCCTACTCCACCGACTGCTGTCTCTCCGACTCCTCCTGCCGTTCTGGATCGTGCTGCTGCTGAGCTGGACCGGCTGCGGCAGGATCTTCTTGGCGCCGACCCTCGCTTGGTGGCCGGGCGCTTGGAGCTGGCTTCAGGATGGATTCGCTCCGACGCTTCGATTCGGGCGGCGCTGGTCTAGGCATCGACGGCTTGCGATGAGGAGAGGCAGGTCATCCTTGAGGTGAAGGCTGCTCGTGACGCAGCCCTGGGGGAGGTGGTCGACATCCGTGGTCGCTGCAAGGCGCTGGAGGACGAGCTGCAAGGCCTGCGGGACCAGCTCGCGAAAGAGGCCCGCCTTCGCCAAGAGCAGGAAGAAGGCGTGAAGGCTCGCGAGGCGGCCGTCAAGGAGAGGGAGGTCAAGCTCAGGAGGCGCCGTGACCGCCTAGGCGCGCTGGATCAGGAGTTGGGGGCGAGGAAGGGCGAGCTGGACGACAAGGCCCAAGTTCTTGCCGAGGACCGCATGGCCTTCGCGGAGATGGAGGCGAAGGCTCGCTCCTCGCTGAGGATGCTTTACGACAGCGGCCTGGAGAGCCCACTGGCTGGCGCCGAGGATGGCCCCGCCAAGCTGCTTCCCTTCCTGGTTCGCGCTCTTGAAGATGTCGCCCTTGGCCTTGGCCCCACGGCCGAGGCCGAGGCGCGTGTCCTGTCTTCTGCAGCGTTGACGCGGGTCCTCACCCACATCTACCTTCACGAACCCGGCGTCGACCTCGACAGCCTGCTGGAGCCAGTAAGCGGCGAGTGTGCCGCTGCCGCTGCCGAGGCCGTGAAGGGTCGCGCGGAGGCTCTGCTGGGGAAGTTCCGGGCCTTCAGCACCAAGCCGAAGCAAGGCGCTGCCGACCCCGCTGCTCCATGAGGCGAACCCACTCTGCGCTGCTCCACCGCCGACAAGTGACTCCGTTGTGGCTCCTGTCCTACCTTTAATTCCTGCACATGTATCATGCCTCGGGGAGGCATTTAAACTTGCGTTTGGCATTGAGATAACAGTGTGTAATGTAATATTTGCTTTTGAATTCCTTGAAATTTACGCTTTTCCTTCCTAGTTGCTTATGTTCTACGCCGGCAAAGCCCGGCCCCGCGCATACCTCAGCCGCTGTTAGCCCTGACCGGAAACCATGACGGGACCAAGGAGTAAGGGGCTACGTGACAAGTTAGGCTCCTGAGTCGCGATGCTCAGGAGTCCCCCTTGGCGCACGAATAGCAAGTAGGGAGGTGTGATGTGGGTGGATCTACCGTTCTACGTCTGCAGAGCCCGGTCGCGCGCATACCTCAACCGCCGTTAGCCTTTCGGAACTAAGGAGTGAGGGGCTATGTGACCAGTTAGGCTCCTGAGTCGCGATGCTCAGGAGTCCCCCTTAACGCTCAAACGGCCTTCGTACCTTGGCTCCGCTCGGGGAGAGACACGCGACGAACCAGGCCCGGGGGGGCCTGGCTGGGTGGCGTGCGTCTGGGCGTGACCCAGGCACAGCCCCCGTGCCCATCCCCCTCGCGTGGCACTCCCGAGGGAAGGCGTTACGATGAGGCTAGACACTGAGCTCTGGGCTCCCTGAGGTTGATGTGGCCCGGGGGCCGCCCTCAGTTGTATATCACCAGCGCGGAGCATAGCGCTTCCGTATGTGTACGGGCATAGCTGCTCCTCAGTAGTGTCGTCAGCCAGCGCGGAGCATGGTGCTTCCACTGGTACGTGGGAGGGGGCTCCCCTCCGGGAGGATCCCCCGGGGCGTGTACAGCCCCGCCCTGACATGTGGCTGGCACGGTAGGGCTTGGCGAGGTGTATCTGGGCACCCGTGAGCCAGCGCGGGACTCATGGGGCCCTACCTCTAGGCGGGTTGCGCCTGGCACTGGGCCTTATCTTGTGATGTGTCCCTGCAAACTTGGTTAGATGCCGGCACTCTACGTCCTTGGGTCCCAGCCCTCGAGCTGGTCTCAGCCGTCGCTGGTATGCCAGGTCGCGATGCCGTGGACAAGGCCAGAGGGTGAGGGCTGGAGAGCCAGTAAGAGCCCTGAGTCGCGATGCTCAGGTACCCCCCCCCTTTAACGTGCAAGTGGTCGGCATGGAGAAGAAGAGGTGCCGTGGATAGGCATCAAATAATCAAGCATGGTGGGTCAAACGCATAGCCGGAAATAAACGCAAAAGGGATACATGCCGCTGGGTCTGGCCCAAGCGACTTGGGGGATGATGCAGCCCGAGGGGCGCCCCCAGCAAGGTAAGCTAACAACATGAAATAAAAGGGATACATGCCGCAGGGACGGACCCATGCGGCTTGGGAATAATGCAGCCCTGGAGGGCGCTCCCAGCTGGAAATGAAACTTGAAAGATGTCACCTGATGATGTTGAGGATGAAGGAGTGTTGGCGTAGCAGACTCAGAGGGCTGCGGAAGCCGATCCTCACGAGCCCCCAGGCCCAGGGGCCTCAGGAGGCTCTGGAGGCGCTGGTGGCTCCTCGCGGACCATCTCCATCTCCGCCAGGGCTGCGGAACGCCTGGCCTCTTGAGCCTCCATGATGCCCCTCATGAGGCGCTAGTACGTGGCAGCCATGTTCGGCAAGCCGTAAGGCATGCGAACGTAGCTGTGGGGTGGACCTTCGCAGCGCCCCACTCGCGAGGGCCAGAGGCGCTCTAGAGAGGCGACTCGATTGAGCCCTGGTATGTCGATGCAGACGCGCAGCCCACCATCCTCGCCTGGATGGGGAGCCACAGCTGGTAGGCGGCCGCCGCCTTTCATGACTCTTGACTCCTGTAGCTCCTAAATGGCCTTGCTGACGAACTCTTGAGGGTCTGGCCCTCCTTGCCTTACTCCTTCTTGAGGGAAACGTGCTTCGAAACACGCCTCCATGTGGTGCCCAAGCGCCTCCCTCGTGACCTTAGCCAGGTCGGTGGCCCTCCAGGGGAGAGCCCCCGAGCCCTGCCTGAGAAGGGCGCCGGGCGCGCTTTCCTATGCGATGGAAGGAGGTTCCCCCTGGGCAAGCACGGGCCCTGAGGGGCCTTCCTCCTGAGGGGCCGGGCCAGATGATGTCTTCTTCTTCTTGGGGGCGGTCTCGGAAGCCTCCTGCTTTCGCGATCCGGGTCTTCCAATGATGCAGCCTGAAAGGCTCGTTCCAGGGAACACACCGCATCCTTCTCTTCACAGGGCACCGTGATGACTCCGCCACTTCCTGGCATCTTGAGGACATTGTAGCCGTGGTGAGTTACGGCCATGAACTTGGCCAGCGATGGGTACCCAAGGATGGCGTTGTACGGTAGGTGAATGTGAGCGACGTCAAAGTCGATGAGCTCGGTGCGGTAGTTATCGCGTGCTCCGAAGGTGACAAGGAGGCGGACCTGCCCAATCGGGACCGTGGAGCCGTCGGTGACTCCGGAGAAAGGCTTGGTTGGCTGAAGCTGGTTGTAGGGCACTTGGAGATTGTTTAATGTTTCCATGGATAGGACGTTGAGCCCTACCTCGCCATCGATGAGGGTCCTGGTGACCACCATGTTGCTGATGATTGGGGAACAAAGCATCGGGAGGAATCTGGCTGCGGCCGCACACTTGAGCTGATCTGCTGAGCTGAACGTGATGGCGCACGCCGACCACCTGAGAGGGCGCGTGGCTTCGAGCTTGGGGAGGACTGCATTCACTTCGCGGGCGAACTGCTTGAAGATGCGTTGAGAGGCTGGGGCTTGAGCCCCGCCCAGGATGCAGGCGATCGCGCACGGCTCCTGGAAGCCCCCAGCCCCTCGTCCTGACGGCGGTCCTCTTTTCTCCTTGGTTGCGGCAGCAGCGGAGGGAGGCCTGTGTTGCCTTGCGGGCGGTCCTCGCGAGGCTGATCCCTCCAGTCTCCCTCGTGAGGCGGGTCTTGCCACCGATCCTCGCGAGGTCGATCGCGCCACCCTTGGCGCAGGCAACGGTCTTCCCAGCATCCTACGTTCCTTCCTCCTCCTCGACCGTAGCCCCGGTCACCGTGGTCGGGGCGACGGCCAATCCTTCCTTCTCGCACGGCTCGGAGCTCTTGACATTCGTTGGTGTTGTGGGTGTGGAGGTCGTGGTACACACAGTACCGACTGCCCTTGGAAGATTCGGGCTGATCTCTGCCCCGCTTGGTGTCTGGTTCTGCCGCGAGCACGGCAGCCCCCTTGCGCTTCACATCCTTGGCCTTGGGCTTCTTCTCTTCTGGGTCCGCGGCAGGCAGCTCAAGGAGGGAGAGACGCCCTTCCTCTGCCCTGGCGCACTTGGTTGCCAAGTTGAACAACTCCAAGGAAGTGCACAGGTCTTCATGCATCGCCAGCTCCTCCTTCATCTTGACATCGCGCACGCCGTCGGAGAAGGCTGAGATGATGGCCTCCTCGGTCACCTTGGGAATCTTGAGGCGTGTGTTGTTGAAGCGCTGGATGTACTTCTGCAGGGTCTCTCCGGGTTGTTGCTTGATGCGGCGCATGTCGCTCATGAAGGAAATATGCCCTAGAGGCAATAATAATGTTATTATTTTATTTCCTTATATCATGATAAATGTTTATTATTCATGCTAGAATTGTATTATTCGGAAACATAATACTTGTGTGAATACATAGACAAACCAAACGTCACTAGTATGCCTCTACTTGACTAGCTCATTAATCAAAGATGGTTATGTTTCCTAACCATAGACATGTGTTGTCATTTGATTAACGGGATCACATTATTAGGAGAATGATGTGATTAACATGACCCATTCCATTAGCTTAGCACCCGATCGTTTAGTATGTTGCTATTGCTTTCTTCATGACTTATACATGTTCCTATGACTATGAGATTATGCAACTCCCGTTTGCCGGAGGAACACTTTGTGTGCTACCAAACATCACAACGTAACTGGGTGATTATAAAGAAGCTCTACAGGTGTCTCCAAAGGTACATGTTGGGTTGGCGTATTTCGAGATTAGGATTTGACACTCCGATTGTCGGAGAGGTATCTCTGGGCCCTCTCGGTAATGCACATCACATAAGCCTTGCAAGCATTTCAACTAATGAGTTAGTTGCGAGATGATGTATTATGAAACGATTAAAGAGACTTGCCGGTAACGAGATTGAACTAGGTATTGAGATACCGACGATCGAATCTCGGGCAAGTAAAATACCGATGACAAAGGGAACAACGTATGTTGTTATGCGGTCTGACCGATAAAGATCTTCGTAGAATATGTAGGAGCCAATATGAGCATCCAGGTTCCGCTATTGGTTACTGACCGGAGACGTGTCTCGGACATGTCTACATTATTCTCGAACCCGTAGGGTCCGCACGCTTAAGGTTTCGATGACAGTTATATTATGAGTTTATGAGTTTTGATGTACCGAAGTTAGTTCAGAGTCCCGGATGTGATCACGGACATAACGAGGAGTCTCAAAATGGTCGAGACATAAAGATTGATATATTAGACGGCTATATTCGGACACCGGAAGTGTTCCGGGTGATTTCGGAGAAAACCGGAGAGCCGGAGGGTTACCGGAACCCTACCGGGAGAAGTAATGGGCCATATGGGCCTTAGTGGAGAGAGAGAGAGGCAGCCAGGGTGGGCCGCGCCCCTCCTCCCCCTGGTCCGAATTGGACTAGGAGAGGGGGGCAGCGCCCCCCTTTCCTTCTCCCTCCCCACTTCCTTCCCCCTCCTAGTAGGAGTCCTACTCCTACTAGGAGGAGGACTCCTCCTGGCGCGCCAATAGGGGCCGGCCGGCCTCCTCCCCTTGCTCCTTTATATACGGGGGCAGGGGGCACCCCTAGACACACAAGTTGATCCACGTGATCATATTCTTAGCCGTGTGCGGTGCCCCCTTCCACCATAATCCTCGATAATACTGTAGCGGTGCTTAGGCGAAGCCCTGCGACGGTAGTACATCAAGATCGTCACCACGCCGTCGTGCTGACGGAACTCTACCCCGACACTTTGCTGGATCGGAGTCCAGGGATCGTCATCGAGCTGAACGTATGCTAAAACTCGGAGGTGCCGTAGTTTCAGTGCTTGATCGGTCGGGCCGTGAAGATGTACGACTACATCAACCGCGTTGTGCTAACGCTTCCGCTGTCGGTCTACAAGGGTACGTAGATCACACTCTCCCCTCTTGTTGCTATGCATCACCATGATCTTGCATGTGCGTAGCAAGATTTTGAAATTACTACGTTCCCCGACAGTGGCATCCGAGCCTAGGTTTTATGTGTTGATGTTATATGCACGAGTAGAACACAAGTGAGTTGTGGGCGATATAAGTCATACTGCTTACCAGCATGTCATACTTTGGTTCGGCGGTATTGTTGGACGAAGCGGCCCGGACCGACATTACACGTACGCTTACGCGAGACCGGTTCTCCCAACGTGCTTTGCACAAAGGTGGCTAGCGGGTGACAGTTTCTCGAACTTTAGTTGAACCGAGTGTGGCTACGCCCGGTCCTTGCGAAGGTTAAAACAGCACCAACTTGACAAACTATCGTTGTGGTTTTGATGCGTAGGTAAGATTGGTTCTTGCTTAAGCCCGTAGTAGCCACGTAAAACTTGCAACAACAAAGTAGAGGACGTCTAACTTGTTTTTGCAGGGCATGTTGTGATGTGATATGGTCAAGACATGATGCTAAATTTTATTGTATGAGATGATCATGTTTTGTAACCAAGTTATCGGCAACTGGCTGGAGCCATATGGTTGTCGCTTTATTGTATGCAATGCAATTGCGATGTAATGCTTTACTTTATCACTAAGCGGTAGCGATAGTCGTGGAAGCATAAGATTGGCGAGACGACAATGATGCTACAATGGTGATCAAGGTGTCGGGCCGGTGACGATGGTGATCACGACGGTGCTTCGAAGATGGAGATCACAAGCACAAGATGATGATGGCCATATCATATCACTTATATTGATTGCATGTGATGTTTATCTTTTATGCATCTTATCTTGCTTTGATTGACGGTAGCATTTTAAGATGATCTCTCACTAATTATCAAGAAGTGTTCTCCCTGAGTATGCACCATTGCGAAAGTTCTTCGTGCTGAGACACCATGTGATGATCGGGTGTGATAGGCTCTACGTTCAAATACAACGGGTGCAAAACAGTTGCACACGCAGAATACTCAGGTTATACTTGACGAGCCAAGCATATACAGATATGGCCTCGGAACACGGAGACCGAAAGGTCGAGCGTGAATCATATAGTAGATATGATCAACATAGCGATGTTCACCAATGAAACTACTCCATCTCACGTGATGATCGGACATGGTTTAGTTGATTTGGATCACGTAATCACTTAGAGGATTAGAGGGATGTCTATCTAAGTGGGAGTTCTTTAGTAATATGATTAATTGAACCTAAATTTATCATTAACTTAGTACCTGATAGTATCTTGCTTGTTTATGTTTGATTGTAGATAGATGGCCCATGTTGTTGTTCCGTTGAATTTTAATGTGTTCCTTGAGAAAGCAAAGTTGAAAGATGATGGTAGCAATTACACGGACTGGGTCCGTAACTTGAGGATTATCCTCATTGCTAGACAGAAGAATTACGTCCTGGAAGCACCGCTGGGTGCCAGGCCTGCTGCTGAAGCAACACCGGATGTTATGAACGTCTGGCAGAGAAAAGCTGATGACTACTCGATAGTTCAGTGTGCCATGCTTTACGGCTTAGAATTGGGACTTCAACGACGTTTTGAACGTCATGGAGCATATGAGATGTTCCAGGAGTTGAAGTTAATATTTCAAGCAAATGCCCGGATTGAGAGATATGAAGTCTCCAATAAGTTCTATAGCTGCAAGATGGAGGAGAACAGTTCTGTCAGTGAGCATATACTCAAAATGTCTGGGTATAATAATCACTTGATTCAATTGGGAGTTAATCTTCCAGATGATTGCGTCATTGACAGAATTCTCCAATCACTGCCACCAAGCTATAAGAGCTTCGTGATGAACTATAATATGCAAGGGAAGAATAAGACTATTCTCGAGCTCTTCGCAATGCTGAAAGTTGCGGAGCTAGAAATCAAGAAGGAGCATCAAGTGTTGATGGTCAATAAGACCACTAGTTTCAAGAAAAAGGTCAAAGGGAGGAAGAAGGGGAACTTCAAAAAGAACAGAAAGCAACTTGCTACTCAAGAGAAGAAACCCAAACCTAGACCTAACCCTGAAACTGAGTGCTTCTACTGCAAGTAGACTGGTCACTGGAAGCGGAACTGCCCCAAGTATTTGGCGGATAAGAAGGATGGCAAGGTGAACAAAGGTATATGTGATATACATGTTATTGATGTGTACCTTACTAATGCTCGTAGTAGCACCTGGGTATTTGATACTGGTTCTGTTGCTAACATTTGCAACTCGAAACAGGGACTATAGATTAAGTGAAGATTGGCTAAGGATGAGGTGACGATGCACGTGGGAAATGGTTCCAAAGTCGATGTGATCGCGGTCGGCACGCTACCTCTACATCTACCTTCGGGATTAGTATTAGACCTAAATAATTGTTATTTGGTGCCAGCGTTAAGCATGAACATTATATCTGGATCTTGTTTGATGCGAGACGGTTATTCATTTAAGTCAGAGAATAATGGTTGTTCTATTTATATGAGTAATATCTTTTATGGTCATGCACCCTTAAAGAGTGGTCTATTCTTATTAAATATCGATAGTAGTGACACACATATTTATAATGTTGAAACCAAAAGATGCAGAGTTGATAATGATAGTGCAACTTATTTGTGGCACTGCCATTTGGGTCATATCGGTGTAAAGCGCATGAAGAAACTCCATACTGATGGGCTTTTGGAACCACTTGATTATGAATCACTTGGTACTTGCGAACCGTGCCTTATGGGTAAGATGACAAAAACACCGTTCTCCGGTACTATGGAGAGAGCAACAGATTTATTGGAAATCATACATACAGATGTATGTGGTCCGATGAATGTTGAGGCTCGTGGTGGATATCGTTATTTTCTCACCTTCACAGATGACTTAAGCAGATATGGGTATATCTACTTAATGAAACATAAGTCTGAAACATTTGAAAAATTCAAAGAATTTTAGAGTGAAGTTGAAAATCATCGTAACAAGAAAATAAAATTCCTACGATCTGATCGTGGAGGAGAATATTTGATTTACGAGTTTGGTGTACATTTGAAACAATGCGGAATAGTTTCGCAACTCACGCCACCCGGAACACCACAACATAATGGTGTGTCCGAACGTCGTAATCGTACTTTACTAGATATGGTGCGATCTATGATGTCTCTTACTGATTTACCGCTATAGTTTTGGGGTTATGCTCTAGAGACGGCCGCATTCACGTTAAATAGGGCACCATCAAAATCCGTTGAGACGACGCCTTATGAACTATGGTTTGGCAAGAAACCAAAGTTGTCGTTTCTGAAAGTTTGGGGTTGCAATGCTTATGTGAAAAAGCTTCAACCTGATAAGCTCGAACCCAAATCGGAGAAATGTGTCTTCATAGGATATCCAAAGGAAACTATTGGATACACCTTCTATCACAGATCCGAAGGCAAAACTTTTGTTGCTAAATTTGGAAACTTTCTAGAGAAGGAGTTTCTCTCGAAAGAAGTGAGTGGGACGAAAGTAGAACTTGATGAGGTAACTGTACCTGCTCCATTATTGGAAAGTAGTACATCACAAAAACCAGTTTCTGTGACACCTACACCAATTAGTGAGGAAGCTAATGATGATGATCATGAAGCTTCAGAATAAGATACTACTGAACCTCGTAGATCAACCAGAGTAAGATCCGCACCAGAGTGGTACGGTAATCCTGTTCTGGAAGTCATGCTACTAGATCATGATGAACCTATGAACTATGGAGAAGCGATGGTGAGCCCAGATTCCGCAAAATGGCTTGAAGCCATGAAATCTGAGATGGGATCCATGTATGAGAACAAAGTATGGACTTTGGTTGACTTGCCCAATGATCGGCAACCAATTGAGAATAAATGGATCTTTAAGAAGAAGACTGACGCTGACGATAATGTTACTGTCTACAAAGCTTGACTTGTCGCAAAAGGTTTTCGACAAGTTCAAGGGATTGACTACGATGAGACCTTCTCACCCGTAGTGATGCTTAAGTCTGTCCGAATCATCTTAGCAATTGCCGCATTTTATGATTATGAAATTTGGCAGATGGATGTCAAAACTGCATTCCTGAATGGATTTCTGCAAGAAGAGTTGTATATGATGCAACCGGAAGGTTTTGTCGATCCAAAGGGAGCTAACAAAGTGTGCAAGCTCCAGCGATCCATTTATGGACTGGTGCAAGCCTCTCAGAGTTGGAATAAACGCTTTGATAGTGTGATCAAAGCATTTGGTTTTGTACAGACTTTTGGAGAAGCATGTATTTACAAGAAAGTGAGTGGGAGCTCTGTAGCATTTCTGATATTATATGTAGATGACATATTACTAATCGGAAATGATATAGAATTTCTGGATAGCATAAAGGGATACTTGAATAAGAGTTTTTCAATGAAAGACCTCGGTGAAGCTGCTTACATATTGGGCATTAAGATCTATAGAGACAGATCAAGACGCTTAATTGGACTTTCACAAAGCACATACCTTGACAAAGTTTTGAAAATTTTCAAAATGGATCAAGCAAAGAAAGGATTCTTGCCTGTGTTACTAGGTGTGAAATTGAGTAAGACTCAATGCCCGACCAATGCAGAAGATAGAGAGAAACTGAAAGATGTTCCCTATGCTTCAGCCATAGGCTCTATCATGTATGCAATGCTATGTACCAGACCTGATGTGTGTCTTGCTATAAGTCTAGCAGGCAGGTACCAAAGTAATCCATGAGTGGATCACTGGACAGCGGTCAAGAACATCCTGAAATACCTGAAAAGGACTAAGGATATGTTTCTCATATATGGAGGTGACAAAGAGCTCATCGTAAATGGTTACGTTGATGCAAGCTTTGACACTGATCCGGACGATTCTAAATTGCAAACCGGATACGTGTTTACATTAAACGGTGGAGCTCTCAGTTGGTGCAGCTCTAGACAAAGCGTTGTGGCGGGATCTACATGTGAAGCGGAGTACATAGCTGCTTCGGAAGCAGCAAACGAAGGAGTCTGGATGAAGGAGTTCATATCCGATCTAGGAGTCATACCTAGTGCATCGGGTCCAATGAAAATCTTTTGTGACAATACTGGTGCAATTGCCTTGGCAAAGGAATCCAGATTTCACAAGAGAACCAAGCACATCAAGAGACGCTTCAATTCCATCTGGGATCTAGTCCAGGTGGGAGACATGGAGATTTGCAAGATACATACGGATCTGAATGTAGCAGACCCGTTGACTAAGCCTCTTCCACGAGCAAAACATGATCAGCACCAAAGCTCCATGGGTGTTAGAATCATTACTGTGTAATCTAGATTATTGACTCTAGTGCAAGTGGAGACTGAAGGAAATATGCCCTAGAGGCAATAATAATGTTATTATTTTATTTCCTTATATCATGATAAATGTTTATTATTCATGCTAGAATTGTATTACCCGGAAACATAATACTTGTGTGAATACATAGACAAACCAAACGTCACTAGTATGCCTCTACTTGACTAGCTCATTAATCAAAGATGGTTATGTTTCCTAACCATAGACATGTGTTGTCACTTGATTAACGGGATCACATTATTAGGAGAATGATGTGATTGACATGACCCATTCCATTAGCTTAGCACCCGATCGTTTAGTATGTTGCTATTGCTTTCTTCATGACTTATACATGTTCCTATGACTATGAGATTATGAAACTCCCGTTTGCCGGAGGAACACTTTGTGTGCTACCAAACGTCACAACGTAACTGGGTGATTATAAAGGAGCTCTACAAGTGTCTCCAAAGGTACATGTTGGGTTGGCGTATTTCGAGATTAGGATTTGTCACTCCGGTTGTCGGAGAGGTATCTCTGGGCCCTCACGGTAATGCACATCACATAAGCCTTGCAAGCATTTCAACTAATGAGTTAGTTGCGAGATGATGTATTACGAAACGAGTAAAGAGACTTGCCGGTAACGAGATTGAACTAGGTATTGAGATACCGACGATCGAATCTCGGGCAAGTAAAATACCGATGACAAAGGGAACAACGTATGTTGTTATGCGGTCTGACCAATAAAGATCTTCGTAGAATATGTAGGAGCCAATATGAGCATCCAGGTTCCGCTATTGGTTATTGACGGGAGATGTGTCTCGGTCATGTCTACATTGTTCTCGAACCCGTAGGGTCCGCACGCTTAAGGTTTTGATGACAGTTATATTATGAGTTTATGAGTTTTGATGTACCGAAGTTAGTTCGGAGTCCCTGATGTGATCACGGACATAACGAGGAGTCTCGAAATGGTCGAGACATAAAGATTGATATATTAGACGGCTATATTCGGACACCGGAAGTGTTCCGGGTGATTTCGGAGAAAACCGGAGAGCCGGAGGGTTACCGGAACCCTACCGGGAGAAGTAATGGGCCATATGGGCCTTAGTGGAGAGAGAGAGGGGCAGCCAGGGTGGGCCGCGCCCCTCCTCCCCCTGGTCCGAATTGGACTAGGAGAGGGGGGCAGCGCCCCCCTTTCCTTCTCTCTCCCCACTTCCTTCCCCCTCCTAGTAGGAGTCCTACTCCTACTAGGAGGAGGACTCCTCCTGGCGCGCCAATAGGGGCTGGCCGGCCTCCTCCCCTTGCTCCTTTATATATGGGGGCAGGGGGCACCCCTAGACACACAAGTTGATCCACGTGATCATATTTTTAGCCGTGTGCGGTGCCCCCTTCCACCATAATCCTCGATAATATTATAGCGGTGCTTAGGCGAAGCGCTGCGACGGTAGTACATCAACATCGTCACCACGCCGTCGTGCTGACGGAACTCTACCCCGACACTTTGCTGGATCGGAGTCTGGGGATCATCATCGAGCTGAACGTGTGCTAAAACTCGGAGGTGCCGTAGTTTCGGTGCTTGATCGATCGGGCCGTGAAGACGTACGACTACATCAACCGCGTTGTGCTAACGCTTCCGCTGTCGGTCTACAAGGGTACGTAGATCACACTCTCCCCTCTCGTTGCTATGCATCACCATGATCTTGCGTGTGCGTAGGAAAATTTTGAAATTACTACGTTCCCCGACAGCTCACGGCGGGTGGCCGGTCGCGAGTACCTTGGAAGTTGGCGATGAAGCGGGTGTGCATCTCGTCCCAGGAGGAGATCAAGCCTGGAGCCAGGTTCAGGAGCCAGGTGCGGGCCCCATCCTTGAGCGCCATGGGAAACCAGTTCGCCATGACCTTCTCGTCTCCGTTGGCAGCTTCGATGCCCAGCTCATAGAGCTGGAGGAACTCCGCAGGGTCGGCCGTGCCGTCGTAACGAGGAGGCAGGTCTGGCTTCAACTTGCCGGGCCATGCGATGCTACGTAGCTCGGTGGTGAAGGCACGGCAGCCTGCTGTGGCCACAGGAGGCCTTGGGTGGCGGAGGGCTTAGTCTTGCATGTCCCCACGCACTGCAGCTGGGAGTAGCGCGGGGTCTTGACGTGCGGGAGCAGGAGCATGGTCGCGACGTGCTGGAGCAGGGAGCGCCCGGGCAGCTTCTTGTGGGTGAGGGACTTCTTGGCAGCTCTGCTCTTGCCGCGCTGGCACCTGACGGAGCGGGTTCCACCCAAGGGCCATGCGCCTTGGAGCCATGGCGCCTTCTTGAGGAGGAGGCAGCTGGGGCGCCCCAGAGCTTCGTCGCCCGCGCGGGGTGGGGTGCGGTGCAGTGGAACGGACGGCGCAGGAGGGCCCCCTGGGGCGCGGACGAGCTCAGCGACGCGGTCGAGCCATTCTTTGTAGACGTCATCGACGGGACGGTAGCGCAGGAGCTCGTTTGCCACGATGAGCGCAGCTCAAGCCTCCATGGGTGTGTGGAGCGCGCGGGACGAAGAACCAGGTGGGGTGAGCGAGGGAGTAGCGGTGCGGCCGTCTTGCCGCACGGACGGATGCTGAGACGACGCTTGCTGCTCATTCCCCGCCGGGTCGGTGGCGGCGTTGATGGCAGGTCACGGGGAACGGGAGGACGCCCGCCGACAGGAGCCGTCTGAGCGACGCGGGAAGCGAGAGCTGCCCGGCGCTCGGCGCGGGACCGACGAGCATCAGACATGGACGCGATGGTCGGAGGAGAACGGGGTGGTGGAAGACGAATTCTGGCGCACCCCTACCTGGCGCGCCAAATGTCGGATTTCGGGTTTCGGCAGACCCTTGAGGTTCGAACAATGGGGTGCGCGCGGAGATTTCGCCTTCTACCTACCTGCACCCCTCCGCCTCGCTAAGATCTAAGCTATGGAAAGAACAGCACAAGAGACACATGGTTTATACTGGTCCGGGCCACCGTTGTGGTGTAATACCTTACTCCAGTGTGTGGTGTGGTGGATTGCCTCTTGGGCTGATGATGATGAGCAATACAAGGAAGAACAGCCTCGCGAGGGTCTGTTCTTGGCTGGGGGGATGAACTGCTAGGAGGAGTTCAGTCGCCCTTCTCTCTCTGTGTGTGTGTGATGCTACTCGATCCGATCCTAGCTAGTTTCTCTCTTGGCTTCTAGATTCTCCCTTCTTGATTGCCCCCCTACCCTGGGGGTGGCTAGTCCTATTTATAGGCAAAGGCCCTGGGCCTCTTCCCAAATATTGAGCGGGAAGGGCGCCAACAATTGGCCATTTTGAAGGGGAACATCTGGTACACTTATCCCGACTAAAGTTGGTCCTCGCCTGCCAAAGGCTCTAGTGGTGACGCTGGCTTGGGCTCCACAATGACTTCCTCCCTGCTGTTGGACTAGTCTTGGTCTCGTTGCACCGAAACGGGTGCCTTTGCTTGATGCTCTCGCCTGTGCTTGCTCCCTTTGCACCAAAGAGGAAAGGAGGACACTGCGCGGCTGGCGCCCGCCTGGCGCCTTTGGTCGTCATGGCTTGCGTCACGGGCACCTCGTGAGGTACCCCGCCTTGATCTCTCCGCCTCCTCACGAGCCAGCCTGATGAGGTCGTGCCCGAGGAAGCTCTGTGTCGTCCGCCCCGCGAGGCTTGGCCCCTCGCGAGGGTCTTGGGTCTGTGTTGATGAAGATGGGCCACGCTGGGCCCCCTTTTGAGCCACGCCGCAGGCCGCAGGCTAGCAAGTCTGGGGACCCCCATTCCCAGAACGCCGACAAATGTGTCTTCTCTCACTGGTGGGATCAAGTTGGTTACTTTATAGGAAGGAGGAGCCATCTTCTTATTTTCACTGTCAAAACCCGGTTGATACTTGTCCACATTGGTGTCATATCCAAGGCTAGTCGCCTGAGGCCGGACTTCACAAATGCAGGCTATAAGTCATCCTGATCAAAAGGAGACCCGTCCTCCTTCACGGTAGGATAACCCCTTGCCACGTCTGCCGGATCTAGATCTGGTACCCAAGCCTTGGAGCGGCTTAGGGCAGTCAAAGCTCCAGCTTGTGGACAGGAGCGTTTAACCTCTTGGAATCTGGCAGGGAGAATGGACAGCCTCTTCAGGACGTCACTAATCCGGTTAGACCCTTGATTAGTAGGAGAGATGGCTGCCAGAGCTTGTTGTGCACCGATATACAATTGTGCAGTTAAAGTGTATACGGCTTTCATCTTAATCAATGGGTCTTGGTCTAGATTCTTACTTCGCGGACCTACACGCATTTTTCACAAAGTCAGTTAACGGATCATATTCCGGCTTGACAGGAAACACATATGAAAGATCAAATCAGGAAGCTTACCAAAGATAGCAGCGACCATATGAGACACCCGGCCTTTTAAACTGTTTAGTTCGGTTGAAATTTCCTTCAGAGCTGTTTCAGGTGTCTCAGCTCGCCGGGTCAGCAGTATCTTCTCATCTGCCCAAGTTTTCTCTTTGACAGCAAAGTCAGTCTTCAATTTCTCTGTTTCAGAAAGGCTTATTTGCAGTTGGGAGGTGGAAGATTTAATTTCTGATTCCTGGTTCGCCAGCCGCGTCTTTGTATCAGTCAGTTGGGAGTTCGGTTCAGACAATGCATTCTGTGAAAACATTCACATAAATCAAGACTTGGCTTCAAATTCCAGTATCCAATTTCAAAGATTCAAGTCCCAAATACTTTATGAATAAACCACTTGACACTTGGGGGCTAATGTATGTCAAATCAAATTTTAATGACTCTACCAACATATTTGAATTCCCAAGTCCTTTACAAAAGTAACAGCACTTGGCACTTGGGGGCTAATGCACGCAGTTCAGCAAGTTTTTCAAGTTTAAACCGGGAAATTAAGTATTTTACAGATGGTGTTCAATTCTGAAGTACCGATTCATTAATGATTAAATAAACCGGTCTTTGGGGACTACGGGTGAAGTCTTGTTCTACCAATATCAAGCAAAGACTCAGAGGTAAAAGTATCAGTCTATATTATAAGTCTATAGGTTGTTCTGTTTCTCTCATAATCTAGACTTGGGGGCTGAAGGAATATTGATAAACCGGAAATTACATACCTCATACTTCAATTGATGCTGCTTGACCATCTCAATCTCAGAATCACGACTGGAGTGTACATGACTGAGATAACCGGATAAGATATCACTGGCGTTAAGACGGTCATAATTGGCAACATCAAGACAAACCTTCTGCCTCTCCAAAGCTTCTTGCTTAGTGGTGCACCGTGCCAAAACCGTCGGGTTCCCCGGCTCAACATAGCGGCTCCCAGTAATTTGAACATCTTGAACACGGGGAGACGGTGGGTCGGTTGAGCTTGATGGACCAGCTGCAGAAGGGTTAATAGTGTTTTTGACAAGGGATGGCTCTGGAGGATTTGCTTCATGAATGATAGGCGGGTCTTCCGGGGCGACAGTCAATGGAGAAGGTGGCCTAGCCGGCTCAGATGCCAGTACTGGCGGGTCTTCCATTAGTTTTGTTGCCTTCGCTTTCTTGGACTTAGCTTGGCCACTGAAGAAAAATATTGCAGGATAATCAGTATTAAGATAACAATTGATCAAACTCGGAAGAAAAGAGGGTTTTTAATTACCCAGGAGCAGTCTTGAAAGCCGGAAATTGTGTTTGTGATGAGTCATCCGAAGAACGAGACACCTCCTGAAAAGATAAAGGAAAGAGTTAAAAGAAATGTAAGGAGCAAGATTCATTACAACGGGTTAAAGACAGTAATAATTAAACCTCGTTTGGGCGTTTCCGAGGGGTCTGTTGAAGGATAACAGTCGGTTCATCCTCAGTTCCAACTTCACGGCGGCTTTCATGTTGCTGCTTTTTCAAATGAAAGTTGGGATCCAAATGAGCTAAAGGGTTAGAAAACCTTACTTTATGTAGCGACCCGACCTCAAATGGTCCAATCTCTGTGCTCAGGTGTCATCCCTGGATCAGTAATGCTGACACCACACAGTACTTTGAAGGATTTATAACAGAGTAGCAATCACACACTTATTACATCGAATGTCTCAAAAGAGAACTTATTACAATAAATATGGTTTAAGGCCATCTAATAATGAAAACAGCGGAAGGCTTGGAAGATAAGTGAGTCCATCAAATCCAACGGCATCACTGAGTATAGAACCACGACCTAAAAATCCTTAATCGTCGTCTGAAAAGTCTGCAACATTAACGTTGCAGCCCGAAACGGGTCAGCACATGGAATATGCTGGCAAAGTAACACATAGAGAGTAATGGAATGAAACAGCTATTCTATATGCATATTTGGCTGGTGAAAATCTCTATGGTTACAGTTTTGCGTAAAGCCAATTTTTCCCTATTGCAAAGGAATAAATTTATTTAACTATCATGGTAGTTGTTAAACATTGAGAATGGTTGACAGCATTCTCAATCCCAATTAAGCATCATCATTAAACAAACCCAGCAAAATTAATTTTTGAGTAACATGTTGAGATTCACATGATAATCCAGGTACCAGATACTCAAGATGTCTATAACCGGGGACACGGCTAACCATGATTAGTTTATACACTCTACAGAGGTTTGCGCACTTTTCCCCACAAGACTCGATCGCCTTAGTTTGGATTCTCGCACTACATGGTGTTTGAGAAACGGATGACCGAGACATAGTCTTTCAGAAGCACTAGCACCTTACGATCGGGTAGACCGTTACACCTACTTTCCCCTACATCTGCTAGTCTACCACTGTAAGAGTTCGCACAACTTAGTCAACTATGCTAGAGCCCATAATAGCTTGTGGCTGCACATGGAAGTTTCTAGTATGAATAATCTCATGATCCCTTTGAGCCTGGGTGGCGGTCCATAAAAAAACAGGCAATACTGGAATACCCAGGTACCTCAATCCACCCAGATGTGTATTTAAGTTGCCACCTTAAGTAAACCATTAATTAACATCTCACATCTGTCATGGATACACTCAAACCCAACCACGTCTATGAGCATAGCATGGCATAATAAGCATAACGTAAAAGTAACTCCCAGGGGTTTGATAACAACAGGTAGTAGTTTCTACCGCAACTACTTCCCAAACCCACAATTTATTTAGATCCTAATCATGCAATGTGTGAGGATTGATCTAATGCAATAAAACTGGGTAGAGGGAAAACATGATCAAAGTGTTACTTGCCTTGCTGATGATCCGGGAAACCTAGCGATTCGAAGTAGCAAGCGGCGCACTCCGAGTACTCTATCGCAAACAAACAAGCATACAATAAGTACTCATCTAATGCATAGGTAAAACTCAAATAAGAGATCTAACCAGAAAGTTCAACTTAAGAACTCCGGTAGGCAAAAAGAATCAAATCGAACGAAGCAACGAAAGACAAACGGAAAAAGAAACAGGCTTCGCTTACTATTCTGGATCTAAGGAAATTTTTTATAGCGGCAAAAACTTGTTTAAGTTGGTAAATCGGAAAGAGGGTTTCGAGACGAAACTTCAGGCACTTGAATCGCCTGATTCCGATAAACGAGCGAAAAGTTAGACTAAAACGAAAATTGGATCAGAGATCGCGATCTAAAAAATCGCAGATTTAATCCGAGAAAAAGAAAAACGACGAACGTTCGTTAAAATGAACGAACGGACGAACGCTCGCTATTTAAATAAACCGGAAAACCGATTTATTTAAAAGAAAACCAAAACAAAAAAACGAGCAAAACCGTCAGAAACCGAACGGTTTTTCGAGAAAAACCGGAGGCGAAAAAAAGAACTACCTCCGGCAACTCTAGCGACGGCGGCGGTCCAACGGGTCCGGTGGCGGCGCGGCGGCGGGGCGGCGCAGCGCTGCGAGGCGGCGGCGGCGGGGCGGTGGCTAGGGTTAGGGTTTTGGGCGGGGCGGCACCTTGGGCTTCGGCCGGGGGCGGGGCGCAGCTTATAAGAGGCCCGGCCAGGAGAGTCCTGGCCGGTTACGGCCCGAGGTCGGTTCAGACGTTTTTTTTAAATAATTACGCTCGAAAAAAAAACAAAAGAAATACTAAACGGACTCCAAAAATTCCGAAATAAATTTTTCCCGGCTTCTAAAATCAAGCCGCACAGGATGAATATTTATTTGTGGCCTAAATGCAATTTTGAAAAATGCGCATTTTTCCTAAATTCAAATAAAATAGCAAATAAAACCAAATAAAATCTTAAATGATTTTTTTATTAAATCCTCAATATTTCTTTATTTTGGGAAAGTCATTTTATTCCCTCTCTCTTATTTTTGTAATAGAAATAATTGAAGATAAAATAAATAAAATCAAATGATCATATTTTCAAAATTTGAGACAACTCAAATATGAAAATAACGAAATCACCAACTCTCTCCGTGGGTCCTTGAGTTGCATAAAATTTCTAGGATCTACCAAAATGCAATAAATATGATATGCAATGATGATCTAGTGTATAACATTCCAAATTGAAAATTTGGGATGTTACACTTTACGGATCACTCGACGAACTTTGTGTTTCGGTAAGGGCTTTGAGTCGGAGGAAATTATAGTTACCTCTACTTCCTCAGCCTGACTGGCCCCAGTGTCATCCTGGTAAGGATCAGTGTCAATAAGAGTGTTAAAAAATTGGCCAAGGGAGTCAAGGGCTACCTCCGAGTCAGACGAGTCGTCAAGATTTATTAAATCTTCAGCAGTGGTTTTCTTCGTCTTCTTCTTGGATTTCCGGGCTGTTTTCTTGGCGTTCATGGCGGCGAGTTTTGCCTTTTTGGCAGCTTCATGATCATATTTCACCTTCCAGAAGTCAGAATTGGCTTGTAAAAACAAGAAGAAAGATCAGTATTAAGTACTAATAGCTGGGCAAAACACAAAGAAAAAGAGATTAGAATGTACTTACTTCTGGCACCGGATTAATCTTACAGAAGGGACTTAACCCAACAATACTGCAATCTTCGTACTTCCTGTTTACCAAAAGGGTTGACATCGAAATAGTGTCTTCTTCGGTGAGTTCAACTGAGCTGTGACAAAGAGGATGGTCCGGACTTCCGTCATATTCATACATCAGTTGAGATCGATGACTTAATGGGATAACCCGCCATGAGATCCAGCAACGGGTCAGATCTACTCCGGTTAGACCATTACCCAATAAGCCATTGATTCTTCTAATGGAGGGAAGAAGCTTCCTGCGCTCAGCGACTGCAAGCTTATCCGGAAGGGTAAACTTGGAATCAAGACGGCTAGGGCGGTAACCCGGCAGGGGCTTCTCGTTCGCTGGAGAAGTATCCTGACAATAAAACCAAGTTTGGTTCCAATCTTTTGGGTGGCTGGGTAAGACGATGAGAGGAAAAACAGCACCCTGCCGGCGTTGAATCGAGATGCCTCCAAGTTCTAAGCTAGAACCGTTGGTGCATTCATTATGGCGATTCAGATAAAAGTATTCTCTAAAAAATTCTACAGTGGGCTCTTGCTGAAGATATGCCTCACAGAGCACTTGGAAGTTACAAATATTGGAAATAGAGTTGGGTCCAAGGTCCTGAGGATGGAGTTTGAAAAAATGAAGGACCTCTCTGAAGGATTTTGAACCGGGTGGTGAAAATCCCTGGTTCATGTGGTCAGTAAAGATAATTACTTCCCCATCTTTCGGATTGGGACGTTCTTCCTCCGGGTCAGGAGCACGATAAGACATGACATTCTTTGAAGGCAGAAACCCAACGATGAAGAACTCTTTTAACCGTTCTTCAGTTACGAAAGAAGGGACCCAGTTACAGATGGTTGGTGACTTCGACGGCATGATGTGCAACGCACTGAAAAATAAGTAACAATATGCCGGTTCAGTCTACTGTCAATTATAAAGCAAGTAATGGTGGTTTAACTAAGGGCTAATGGTATATAAGGAAAAGAAAAGCCGGAGTGGTAAGCCGCCATGACTACAGATTTTCTCAGAAGGCAGAATTCAGTTAAGTGTTGATATAAACAAGTTTCACAAGTTGTTATTATTATTTTGGATCAAGATGGTTCAAAAAAGGAAAATAAATCTAGACCTAAAACTGGCACAGATGAGTTCGTCAGTGCTAAACAAGGCCTTTGAACAGGAAAAAGAATTTGTTGGCATTTGAAGCAGGGGCGAAATAGCTGCCGCATCAGTTTTATACTATCCAAAGATCAAGAAAGGGCGATGGTGATGAAATCTACAAAGAGTTCATGACGAATAGTAAAGAACACCAAGGAACTCGAAGGTTCTAATGCGGATCTGATGTCGAGAAGAAAGGGACTTACAGATGCAGAGTTGCAGCGGAGGTTTATTGCGGTCTCTTCGGATCTAATCAGGTTGATGCGGCGGCCTGAGTCGATGAAGACAAGATCTGCGGTGGCGGCGGAGCTTGAGCAGCAGAGAAGCAGCGAGAGGAAGAAGATGACCGGAGGGGGATAATGGAAAAAACCTAGGTCGTGCCTATTTATAAGGGAGTGTGCGAACAGGCGGGCGCGAAAATCAAGGAGACCCAATAATGATTATCCAACTGAACAGACGCCTCGATTCCCGGAAGACATTAAAAATGAAAGATCCATTGAAAGATGACATCATAAAAGTTTTTTGTGTTTCAGAAAGATGACGTCACGGCGGGTTAAGGAAATTTTGAGACAGAGGATGGATTCTGTCTAAGTATTGAAGATTGACAAAGAACAAAGTTCAAAGTCAACCTGAGGCCTAATGTTGGGGATATTATTATCAGCTAAGACCCGCCCAGGAGGGGCCGGGTCAGCCTTAATGGCGGGTTACATAAGAAGCCCAATATACAGTCAAGATGATAGTTTATTAGTATATGTAGAAAGCCCAAAGGCCTCGGGCCGGCTTAAAAGCCCGTTATTGTAAACCGCTATAGGAACGGAAAGACTTGTAAAGAAAGGCATGTAGAGGAAGTCACCGAGCCGGAAACGATTATGAGCCGGCCGAGACTCTATAAGCCACCAGACGTCAACCCGTGTATATAAGGGATGACCCGGTGGCGGTTTAGGGCAAGAAACAACAAGTCGATAACCAAGTCGGCGAGTTAAGCCTCTTGGTGATCAAAACCCCAGCAATACCAAACCCAACTAGGCGTAGGCTTTTACCTTCGTTGTAAGGGGCCGAACTAGTATAAAACTCTCTCGTGTCCTTTGTCCTGATTAACCCCTTTAAGCTTCCTAGTGCGATGGCCCTATGACTAAGTCCTAGCTCTAGGACATCTGCCGTGACAATTCCACGACAAGTTCCAAGTGTATTGTGACGCCTCTCGCTTAGGACTTGGATGTGTGCTTATGCAGGACGGAAGAGTTGTTTCATATGCCTCACGACAACTGAAACCTCATGAGTTGAACTATGCCACGCATGATTTGGAGCTAGCAGCCGTAGTGCATGCGTTGAAGACTTGGAGACATTACCTTATTGGGAACCGTTGTGATGTGTACACGGATCATAAGAGTTTGAAGTACATTTTCACACAGAAGGAGCTGAACCTTAGGTAGAGGAGATGGCTGGAGCTTATAAAGGATTACGACATGAAGCTACACTATCATCCAGGAAAGGCCAATGTCGTAGCAGATGCTTTGAGCCGGAAGAGTTATGCCAATATCCTTGAAAGTAAGGGATTGCCGAAGGAGTTAGCAGAGGATATCATGGAACTTCGATTGGAGATTGTTCCAAGAGGTTTCGTTGCAACAATGGAGGTTCAGTCTACATTGTTGGGCAAGATTCGAGAAGCTCAGAAGGATGACAAAGAGATTGCCGAGATAAAGGAGAAGATGAGCAAAGGAAAGGCCAAAGGTTTTCGCGAGGATGAGCACGATACCTTATGGTTTGAGGACCGATTTTATGTGCCCAATAACCCAGAGATCAGGAAGTTAATACTTCAGGAGGCTCATGACTCACCATACTCGATACACCCCGGAAACACCAAGATATATTTGGATTTGAAGGAACATTTCTGGTGGACTGGTATGAAGAAGGATATTGCCGAGTATGTAGCCGTATGTGATGTTTGTCAGAGAGTGAAGGCAGAGCATCAGAAGCCAGCCGGACTATTATAGCCTATGCCAATACCCGAATGGAAGTGGGATAAACTTGGCATGGACTTTATCACCGGATTGCCCAGAACCAAAGCAGGATATGATTCTATATGGGTAGTAGTTGATCGCTTGACCAAAGTGGCTCACTTTATCCCAGTGAAAACCGCCTATCCAGGATCGTATGTCTGCATGGAGTTCCGAGGACCATCGTATCAGATAGAGGGACACAGTTTACCTCAAAGTTTTGGCATTAGTTACACCAGACTTTGGGTACGAGATTGGAGTTCAGTACAGCATTTCACCCGCAGACGGATGGACAGACCGAGAGAGTCAACCAGATACTGGAAGATATGTTGAGAGCCTATGCGCTAGATTATGGATCTAGTTGGGATGACAACTTGCCTTATGCAGAGTTCTCATACAACAATAGCTACCAAGCCAGTTTGAAGATGGCACCGTTTGAAGCCCTGTATGGACGCAGGTGCAGAACGCCGTTGATGAGGGATGAGGTAGGAGACTGGCAGTTGTTTGGACCAGACTTGATCAAGGAGTCTGAGGAGAATGTTAAACTGATTCGTGATAGACTAAAGATTGCTCAGTCCTGGCAGAAGAGTTACATAGACTCGAAACACAAGGAGGTAACATATGAAATTTGAGACAGAGCATATTTGCGAGTATCACCCTTGCGAGGATTGAAACATTTTGGAGTTAAAGGAAAGTTAGCCCCAAGATTTGTAGGACCGTATCGTGTTTTGGAACGGATGGGAGAAGTTGCCTACAAGTTGGAGTTACCTGAGGGATTGTCAGGAGTTCACGATGTGTTCCACGTTTCACAGTTGAAGAAGTGTCAGGCTGAGATGGCCGATATACCTTTAAGAGATACTGTACCCTTGGAGGCGATTCAATTGGATAGTGATTTGACATATGAGGAGAAGCCAGTTAAGATTCTTGAGTTTGCCAGCCGAGTCACCCGCAGCAAGGTTATCAAGTTTTGCAAAGTTCAGTGGAGCCACCATACCGAGGATGAAGCCACCTGGGAACGAGAGGATGATATCCGCAAAGACCACCCACACCTATTTTCTAGCCAACCCGAATCTCGAGGGCGAGATTCATCTTAAGGGGGGTAGGTTTGTAACATCCCAAATTTTCAATTTGGAATGTTATACATAGGTCATCCATGCATATCATATTTTATTGCATTTCCGTTTCGCAATCCTCGAAATCCTAAGCAACTCAAGGACCCACGGAGAGAGTTGGGGATTTCCCGGTTTTCATATTTGATTTTTATCAAATAATGAAACGAGGATTTTGATTTTAATTATTTTTCTCTCCAAAAAATATTTTGCATTAAAATATAAGAGAGGAGATATTATGACTTCTCCAAAATAATTGAAATATTGGAGGAAAAATATTAAAATCATTTATTTGATTTTATTTGAGTTTATTTGGATTTTATTGCATTAGAAAAAAATTGCACATTTTCAAAATTGCATTTTAGGGCCAAGAAAATGTTCATCTTGTTCTAAATATTTTATTTAGACGGTGAAAATTTATTTTGGCATTTTTAGATTTTTATTTTATTTTCTAGGATTTTATTTCTATCGGCGAAATTGTTTTAAAGAACTCCCCGCGCCGACTGGGCCGAACCCAGTCAGACCGCCGGCCCAAGTCGCCGCCGCCGCCTCCCGCGCGCGAGCGCCGCCGTCGCCGCCTCCCGCGCGCGAACGCCGCCGTCGCCGCCGACTCGGACAAGAGTCCGAGCCGGACTCCTCCGCCGCACCTTGCCCCCTCCCCCAAGTCGTCCCCCTCCTTTACATACGCGCCACCCCGGCCCCCCACCACCACACCACCACCGTCGTCGGAGCCCCTCGCCGGAGGTAATGTGACGGATCCCGAGCCGCCGGTTTTTTTAAAAAAACCGTTCAGCTTTTTTAGAAACCCTAGTTCGTTTTTTTAGATCGGTTCGCCGTTTTTTCTTGGTTCTTCTATTTAGCGGACGTTCGTCCGTATGTTCGTTTTAACGAACAGTTTTCGCCCGTTAGTTAAAGTTAACGAACGCTCGTTCGTTAGTTTCTTTTTATCGGATTACTCCGCGATTATTTTCGATCGCGATTTCTGATCCGATCTTAGTTTCTTTTATCTTTTCGCTCGTTAGTCGGAATCAGGCGATTCAAGCGCCTAGATCTTCGTCTCGAGACCCTCTTTCTGTTTAACCAACTTGCACAAGTTTTTGCTACTGTAAAATTTGACCTAGGTCCAGATTAGTAAACGGATCTTGTTTCTTTCGCCGTTTGAGTTTCGTTGCTCCGTTTGATTTGATTATTTTTGCTAACCGGAGTTCTTAAGTTGAACTTTCTGGTCAACCTATTTTATTTGAGTTTTGCTTGTGCATATTTGCTTGTTGCTTATGTATGTTATTGTTTGTTTGCATAGAACACCCGGAGTGCGAAGCGTGTTACTACGAGTCTCTAGGATTCGCGGATCGTCAGCAAGGCAAGTAACACATTGATCATACTCTTTTCATACCCAGTTTTTATGCATTAGTTCCAATCCTCAAACATTGCATGATTAGGATTTCATTAACTTGTGGGTTGGGAAGTAGTTATTGAGGTAGAACCTATTGCCCTGTTACTGTCAAACCCTTGGGAGTTACTTCTACGCGTTGCTTATATTACTATGTTATGCTATGCTCGTAGACGTGGTTTGGGTTTGAGTGAAATCCATTACAGATGAGAGATTGTTAATTAATGGTTCAACTTAAGGTGGCAACTTAAATAAACATCTGGGTGGATTGAGGCACCTGGGGAACTCAGTGTTGTCTGTTTTTTTTGGAAATCCCGGGGTACCTGTGTGATCTTCCTATGGACCACCACCCAGGCTCAAAGGGAACTGAGATGATTCATGCTAGAAACTTCCGTGTGCAGCTCAGCTATGCCGTTGGAGTTGATGGACTCACTTTATCTTCCAAGCCTTCCGCTGTTATCACATTAGATGGCCTTAAGCCATATTATTGTAATAAGTTATCTTTGGAGACATTCGATGTAATAAGTGTGTGATTGCTACTCTGCTATAAATCCTCGAGTACTATGTGTGTCAGCAATACCAATCCAGGGATGACACTGAAGCACAGAGACTTGACCATCTGAGGTCGGGTCGACATTTTTGTTGGGGAACGTTGCAGAAAACAAACAATTTCCTACGGTTTCACCAAGATCCATCTAGGAGTTCATCTAGCAACGAGTGATCAGATTGCATCTACATACCTTTGTAGATCACGTGCGGAAGCGTTCAAAGAACGGGGATGAGGAAGGCGTACTCGACGTGATCCAAATCACCGGAGATCCTAGCGCCGAACGGACGGCACCTCCGCATTCAACACACGTACGGTCAGCGTAACGTCTCCTTCTTCTTGATCCAGCAAGGGGGAGGAGAGGTTGAGGAAGATGGCTCCAATAGCAGCACGACGGCATGGTGGTGGTGGAGCTGCAGTACTCCGGCAGGGCTTCGCCAAGCACTATGGAGGAGGAGGATGTGTTGGAGAGGGAGAGGGAGGCACCAAAGGCGTGGATTGAGAGGCCCTCCTTCCCCCACTATATATAGGGAGCCTAGGGGGGCACCGTCCCTAGGAGATCCAATCTCCTAGGGGGCGGCGGCCAAGGGAGGAATCCCTCCTCCCCAAGGCACCTAGGAGGTGCCTTCCCCTTTTGGGACTCTTCCCTTCCTTATCTCTTGGCGCATGGGCCTCTTGGGGATGGTGCCCTTGGCCCATATGGGCCAAGGCGCACCCCCTACAGCCCATGTGGCCCCCCGGGGCAGGTGGCCCCACCCGGTGGACCCCCGGGACCCTTCCGGTGGTCCCGGTACAATACCGGTGACCCCGAAACTTGTCCCGATGGCCGAAATAGCACTTC
This sequence comes from Triticum dicoccoides, assembly GCF_002162155.2. Lineage (NCBI taxonomy): Eukaryota > Viridiplantae > Streptophyta > Magnoliopsida > Poales > Poaceae > Triticum > Triticum dicoccoides. Next base: position 104,519,932 of record NC_041384.1, read on the forward strand.
CTATATATAATTCTTTACCTCCGGACCATTTCAGAACTCCTCGTGACGTCCGGGATCTCATCCGGGACTCCGAACAACATTCGGGTTACTGCATATACATATCCCTACAACCCTAGCATCACCGAACCTTAAGTGTGTAGACCCTACGGGTTCGGGAGACATGTAGACATGACCGAGATTGCTCTCCGGTCAATAACCAATAGCAGGATCTGGATACCCATGTTGGCTCCCACATGCTCCTTGATGATCTCATCGGATGAACCACGATGTCGAGGATTCAAGCAACCCCGTATACAATTCCCTTTGTCAATCGGTATGTTACTTGCCTGAGATCCGATCGTCGGTATCCCAATACCTTGTTCAATCTCGTTACCGGCAAGTCACTTTACTCGTACCATAATGCATGATGCCGTGACCAGACACTTGGTCACTTTGAGCTCATTATGATGATGCATTACCGAGTGGGCCCAGTGATACCTCTCCGTCATACGGAGTGACAAATCCCAGTCTTGATCCGTGTCAACCCAACAGACACTTTCGGAGATACCCGTAGTATACCTTTATAGTCACCCAGTTACGTTGTGACGCTTGGTACACCCAAAGCACTCCTACGGTATCCGGGAGTTACACGATCTCATGGTCTAAGGAAAAGATACTTGACATTGGAAAACTCTAGCAAACGAACTATACAATCTTATGCTATGTTTAGGATTGGGTCTTGTCCATCACATCATTCTCCTAATGATGTGATCCTGTTATCAATGACATCCAATGTCCATAGTCAGGAAACCATGACTATCTGTTGATCAACGAGCTAGTCAACTAGAGGCTTACTAGGGACATGTTGGTGTCTATTATTCACACATGTATTACGATTTCCGGATAACACAATTATAGCATGAATAAAAGACAATTATCATGAACAAGGAAATATAATAATAATGCTTTTATTATTGCCTCTAGGGCATATTTCCAACAGTCTCCCACTTGCACTAGAGTCAATAATCTAGTTACATTGTGATGAATCGAACACCCATGGAATTCTGGTGTTGATCATGTTTTGCTCTAGGGAGAGGTTTAGTCAACGGATCTGCTACATTCAGGTCCGTATGTACTTTACAAATATCTATGTCTCCATCTTGAACATTTTCACGAATGGAGTTGAAGCGACGCTTGATGTGCCTTGTCTTCTTGTGAAACATGGGCTCCTTGGCAAGTGCAATAGCTCCAGTGTTGTCACAGAAGAGCTTGATCGGCCCCGACGCATTGGGTATGACTCCTAGGTCGGCGATGAACTCCTTCACCCAAATTGCTTCATGCGCTGCCTCCGAGGCTTCCATGTACTCCGCTTCACATGTAGATCCCGCCACAACGCTCTGCTTGCAACTGCACCAGCTTACTGCCCCACCATTCAAAATATACACGTATCCGGTTTGTGACTTTGAGTCATCCAGATCTGTGTCGAAGCTAGCGTCGACGTAACCCTTTACGACGAGCTCTTCGTCACCTCCATAGATGAGAAACATTTCCTTAGTCCTTTTCAGGTACTTCAGGATATTCTTGACCGTTGTCCAGTGTTCCTTGCCGGGATTACTTTGGTACCTTCCTACCAAACTTACGGCAAGGTTTACATCAGGTCTGGTACACAGCATGGCATACATAATAGAACCTATGGCTGAGGCATAGGGGATGACACTCATCTCTTCTATATCTTCTGCCGTGGTCGGACATTGAGCTGAGCTCAATTTCACACCTTGCAACACAGGCAAGAACCCCTTCTTAGACTGGTCCATATTGAACTTCTTCAATATCTTATCAAGGTATGTGCTTTGTGAAAGACCTATGAGGCGTCTTGATCTATCTCTATAGATCTTGATGCCTAATATATATGCAGCTTCTCCAAGGTCCTTCATTGAAAAACTCTTATTCAAGTAGGCCTTAATGCTGTCCAAGAGTTCTATATCATTTCCCATCAAAAGTATGTCATCTACATATAATATGAGAAATGCTACAAAGCTCCCACTCACTTTCTTGTAAACACAGGCTTCTCCGTAAGTCTACGTAAACCCAAACGCTTTGATCATCTCATCAAAGCAAATGTTCCAACTCCGAGATGCTTGCACCAGCCCATAAATTGAGCGTTGGAGCTTGCACACCTTGTCAGCATTCTTAGGATCGACAAAACCTTCCGGCTGCATCATATACAATTCTTCCTTAAGGAAACCATTAAGGAATGCCGTTTTGACGTCCATTTGCCGTATCTCATAATCATAGAATGCGGCAATTGCTAACATGATTCGGACGGACTTTAGCTTCACTACCGGTGAGAAAGTCTCATCGTAGTCAACCCCTTAAACTTGTCGATAACCCTTAGCGACAAGCCGAGCTTTATAGATGGTCACATTACCATCCGCGTCTATCTTCTTCTTAAAGATCCATTTATTTTCTATGGCTCGCCGCTCAACGGGCAAGTCAGTCAAAGTCCATACTTCATTTTCATACATGGATCCTATCTCGGATTTCATGGCTTCTAGCCATTTGTCGGAATCCGGGCCCGCCATCGCTTCATCATAGTTCGAAGGTTCACCGTTGTCTAACAACATAATTTCCAAGACAGGGTTGCCGTACCACTCTGGTGCGGAACGTGTCCTTGTGGACCTTCGAATTTCAGTAGGAGATTGATCAGAAGTATCTTGATCATCATCATTAACTTCCTCTCTAGTCGGTGCAGGCACCTCAGGAACATTTTCTTGAGCTGTGCCATTTTCCGGTTCAAGAGGTAATACTTCATCAAGTTCTACTTTCCTCCCACTTACTTCTTTCGAGAGAAACTCCTTCTCTAGAAAGGATCCATTCTTGGCAACAAAAATCTTGCCTTCGAATCTGAGGTAGAAGGTATACCCAATAGTTTCCTTAGGGTATCCTATGAAGACGCATTTTTCCGACTTGGGTTCGAGCTTCTCAGGTTGAAGTTTCTTGACATAAGCATCGCATCCCCAAACTTTTAGAAACGACAGCTTAGGTTTCTTCCCAAACCATAATTCATACAGTGTCGTCTCAACGGATTTCGACGAAGCCCTATTTAAAGTGAATGCGGCAGTCTCTAAAGCATACCCCCAAAAAGATAGCAGTAAATCAGTAAGAGACATCATAGATCGCACCATATCTAATAGAGTGCGATTACGACGTTCGGACACACCATTACACTGAGGTGTTCTAGGCGGCGTGAGCTGTGAAACTATTCCATATTTTCTTAAGTGTGTGCCAAACTCATGACTCAAGTATTCTCCTCCACGATCTGATCGCAGGAACTTGATTTTCCTGTCACGTTGATTCTCAACCTCACTCTGAAATTCCTTGAATTTTTCAAAGGTCTCAGACTTGTGTTTCATGAAATAGATATACCCATATCTACTCAAGTCATCAATGAGGGTGAGAACATAACGATAGCCACCGCGAGCCTCAACACTCATTGGACCACACACATCAGTATGTATGATTTCCAATAAGTTGGTTGCTCACTCCATTGTTCCTAAGAATGGAGTCTTGGTCATTTTACCCATGAGGCATGGTTCGCACGTGTCAAATGATTCGTAATCAAGAGACTCTAAAAGTCCATCGGCATGGAGCTTCTTCATGCGTTTGACACCTATGTGACCAAGGCGGCAGTGCCACAAGTATGTGGGACTATCATTATCAATCTTACATCTTTTGGTACTCACACTATGAACATGTGTAGCATTACGCTCGAGATTCATTAAGAATAAACCATTCACCATCGGAGCATGACCATAAAACATATCTCTCATATAAATAGAACAACCATTATTCTCGGATTTAAATGAGTAGCCATCTCGTATTAAACGAGATCCTGATACAATGTTCATGCTCAAACTTGGCACTAAATAACAATTATTGAGGTTCAAAACTAATCCCGTAGGTAAATGTAGAGGTAGCGTGCCGACGGCGATCACATCGACCTTGGAACCATTCCCGACGCGCATCGTCACCTCGTCCTTCGCCAGTCTCCGCTTATTCCGCAACTCCTGCTTTGAGTTACAAATGTGAGCAACTGCACCGGTATCAAATACCCAGGAGCTACTACGTGTACTGGTAAGGTACACATCAATTACATGTATATCACATATACCTTTCGTTTTGCCGGCCTTCTTGTCTGCTAAGTATTTGGGGCAGTTCCGCTTCCAGTGACCACTTTCCTTGCAATAAAAGCACTCAGTCTCGGGCTTGGGTCCATTCTTTGGCTTCTTCCCGGCAGCTTGCTTGCCGGGCGCGGCAACTCCCTTGCCGTCTTTCTTGGAGGTTTTCTTACCCTTGCCTTCCTTGAACTTAGTGGTTTTATTCACCATCAACACTTGATGTTCCTTTTTGACTTCTACCTCTGCTGATTTCAGCATTGCAAATACTTCAGGAATGGTCTTTTCCATCCCCTGCATATTGAAGTTCATCACAAAGCTCTTGTAGCTCGGTGGAAGCGACTGAAGGATTCTATCAATGACCACGTCATCCGGGAGATTAACTCCCAGCTGAGTCAAGCGGTTAAGTAACCCAGACATAGTGAGTATGTGCTCACTGACAGAACTGTTTTCCTCCATCTTACAGCTGAAGAACTTGTCGGAGACTTGATATCTCTCGACCCGAGCATGAGCTTGGAAAACCATTTTCAGCTCTTCGAACATCTCATATGCTCCGTGTCTCTCAAAACGCTTTTGGAGCCCCGGCTCTAAGCTGTAAAGCATGCCGCACTGAACGAGGGAGTAGTCATCGGTACGTGTCTGCCAAGCGTTCATAACGTCTTGTTCTGCAGGGAGAACAGGTGCGTCACCCAGCGGTGCTTGTAGGACATAATCGTTCTTGGCAGCTATGAGGATGATCCTCAGGTTCCGGACCCAGTCCGTGTAGTTGCTGCCATCGTATTTCAGCTTGGTTTTCTCTAGGAACGTGTTGAAGTTGAGGACTACGTTGGCCATTTGATCTACAAGACATATTGTAAATATTTTTAGACTAAGTTCATGATAATTAAGTTCATCTAATCAAATTATTCAATGAACTCCCACTTAGATAGACATCCCTCCTGTAATCTAAGTATAACATGATCCGAGTTAACTAGGCCGTGTCCGATCATCACGTGAGACGGACTAGTCAACATCGGTGAACATCTTCATGTTGATCGTATCTTCTATACGACTCATGCTCGACCTTTCGGTCTTCTGTGTTCCGAGGCCATGTCTGTACATGCTAGGCTCGTCAAGTCAACCTATGTGTTTGCATGTGTAAATCTGTCTTACACCCGTTGTATGTGAACGTTGGAATCTATCACACCCGATCATCACGTGGTGCTTCAAAACAACGAACTGTCGCAACAGTGCACAGTTAGGGGGAACACTTTCTTGAAATTATTATGAGGGATCATCTTATTTACTACCGTCGTTCTAAGGAAACAAGATGCAAAAACATGATAAACATCACATGTAATCAAATAATAATAGTGACATGATATGGCCAATATCACATAGCTCCTTTGATCTCCATCTTGGGGCTCCATGATCATTTTGTCACCGGCATGACACCATGATCTCCATCATCATGATCTCCATCATCGTGTCTCCATGAAGTTGCTCGCCAACTATTACTTCTACTACTATGGCTAACGCGTTTAGCAATAAAGTAAAGTAATTTACATGGCGTTTCTCAATGACACGCAGGTCATACAAAAAATAAAGACAACTCCTATGGCTCCTGCCGGTTGTCATACTCATCGACATGCAAGTCGTGATTCCTATTACAATAGCATGAACATCTCATACATCACATATATATCATTCATCATTCATCACAACTTTGGCCATATCATATCACAAAGCACTTGCTGCAAAAACAAGTTAGACGTCCTCTAATTGTTGTTGCAAGTTTTACGTGGCTGCAAAAGGGTTCTAGCAAGAACGTTTTCTTACCTACGTGAAAGCCACAACGTGATTTGTCAACTTCTATTTACCCTTCATAAGGACCCTTTTCATCGAATCCGCTCCAACTAAAGTGGGAGAGACAGACACCCGCCGGCCACCTTATGCAACTAGTGCATGTTAGTCGGTGGAACCGGTCTCACGTAAGCGTACGTGTAAGGTTGGTCCGGGCCGCTTCATCCCACAATACCGTTGAAGCAAGATAAGACTAGTAGCGGCAAGAAAGTTGACAACATCAACGCCCACAACAAATTGTGTTCTACTCGTGCAAGAGAACTACGCATAGACCTAGCTCGTGATGCCACTGTTGGGGAACGTTGCAGAAAACAAAAATTTTCCTACGGTTTCACCAAGATCCATCTAGGAGTTCATCTAGCAATGAGTGATCAGATTGCATCTACATACCTTTGTAGATCACGCGCAGAAGCGTTCAAAGAACAGGGATGAGGAAGGCGTACTCGACGTGATCCAAATCACCGGAGATCCTAGCGCCGAACGGACGGCACCTCCGCGTTCAACACAAGTATGGTTAGCGTAACGTCTCCTTCTTCTTGATCCAGCAAGGGGGGAGGAGAGGTTGAGGAAGATGGCTCCAACAGCAGCACGACGGCGTGGTGGTGGTGGAGCTGCAGTACTCCGGCAGGGCTTCGCCAAGCACTATGGAGGAGGAGGATGTGTTGGAGAGGGAGAGGGAGGCACCAAAGGCGTGGATTGAGAGGCCCTCCTTCCCCCACTATATATAGGGAGCCTAGGGGGGCGCCGGCCCTAGGAGATCCAATCTCCTAGGGGGCGGCGGCCAAGGGAGGAATCCCTCCTCCCCAAGGCACCTAGGAGGTGCCTTCCCCTTTTGGGACTCTCCCCTTCCTTATCTCTTGGCGCATGGGCCTCTTGGGGCTGGTGCCCTTGGCCCATATGGGCCAAGGCACACCCCCTACAGCCCATGTGGCCCCCCGGGGCAGGTGGCCCCACCCGGTGGACCCTCGGGACCCTTCCGGTGGTCCCGGTACAATACCAGTGACCCCGAAACTTGTCCCGATGGCCGAAATAGCACTTCCTATATATAATTCTTTACCTCCGGACCATTCCGGAACTCCTCGAGACGTCCGGGATCTCATCCGGGACTCTGAACAACATTCGGGTTACTGCATATACATATCCCTACAACCCTAGCGTCACCGAACCTTAAGTGTGTAGACCCTACGGGTTCGGGAGACATGTAGACATGACCGAGATCACTCTCCGGTCAATAACCAACAGCGGGATCTGGATACCCATGTTGTCTCCCACATTCTCCTCGATGATCTCATCGGATGAACCACGATGTCGAGGATTCAAGCAACCCCGTATACAATTCCCTTTGTCAATCGGTATGTTACTTGCCCGAGATCCGATCGTCGGTATCCCAATACCTCGTTCAATCTCGTTACCGGCAAGTCACTTTACTCGTACCATAATGCATGATCCCGTGACCAGACACTTGGTCACTTTGAGCTCATTATGATGATGCATTACCGACTGGGCCCACTGATACCTCTCCATCATACGGAGTGACAAATCCCAGTCTTGATCCGTGTCAACCCAACAGACACTTTCGGAGATACCCGTAGTATACCTTTATAGTCACCCAGTTACGTTGTGACGTTTGGTACACCCAAAGCACTCCTACGGTATTCGGGAAGTACATTGGAAAACTCTAGCAAACGAACTATACGATCTTATGCTATGTTTAGGATTGGGTCTTGTCCATCACATCATTCTCCTAATGATGTGATCCCGTTATCAATGACATCCAATGTCCATAGTCAGGAAACCATGACTATCTGTTGATCAACGAGCTAGTCAACTAGAGGCTTACTAGGGACATGTTGGTGTCTATTATTCACACATGTATTACGATTTCTGGAAAACACAATTATAGCATGAATAAAAGACAATTATCATGAACAAGGAAATATAATAATAATGTTTTTATTATTGCCTCTAGGACATATTTCCAACAATTTTAAACTAAGTTCATGATAATTAAGTTCATCTAATCAAATTATTTAATGAACTCCCACTCAGACAGACATCCCTCTAGTCATCCAAGTGATACATGATCCGAATTGACTAGGCCGCGTCCGATCATCATGTGAGACGGACTTGTCATCAATGGTGAACATCTCCATGTTGATCATATCTACTATACGACTCATGTTCGACCTTTCAGTCTCCCGTGTTTCGAGGCCATGTCTGTACATGCTAGTCTCGTCAAGTCAACCTCAGTGTTTTGCATGTGTAACTTTGGCTTACACCCGTTGTATGCGAACGTTAGAATCTATCACATCCGATCATCACGTGGTGCTTCGAAACAACGAACCTTCGCAACGGTGCACAGTTAGGGGGAACACTTTTCTTGAAATTTTAGTGAGGGATCATCTTATTTATGCTACCGTCGTTCTAAGCAAATAAGATGTAAACATGACAAACATCACATGCAAATCATAAAGTGACATGATATGGACAATATTATATTGCGCCTTTGATCTCCATCTACAAGGCGCGGGATGAACACCATCATCACCGGCATGACACCATGATCTCCATCATTGATGTCTACTACACAACCTTCTTGTAGACGCTGTTGGGCCTCCAAGTGCAGAGGTTTGTAGGACAGTAGCCAATTTCCCTCAAGTGGATGACCTAAGGTTTATCAATCCGTAGGAGGCGTAGGATGAAGATGGTCTCCCTCAAACAACCCTACAACCAAATAGCAAAGAGTCTCTTGTGTCCCCAACACACCCAATACAATGGTAAATTGTATAGGTGCACTAGTTCGGCGAAGAGATGGTGATACAAGTGGTATATGGATGGTAGATAAAGGTTTTTGTAATCTGAAAATATAAAAACAGCAAGGTAACGAATGATAAAAGTGAGCATAAACGGTATTGCAATGCTAGGAAATAAGGCCTAGGGTTCATACTTTCACTAGTGCAAGTTCTCTCATCAATAATAACATAATTGGATCACATAACTATCCCTCAACATGCAAAAAAGTCACTCCAAAGTTACTAATAGCGGAGAGCAAATGAAGAGATTATAGTAGGGTACGAAACCACCTCAAAGTTATTCTTTCCAATCAATCCGTTGGGCTATTCCTATAAGTGTCACAAACATCCCTAGAGTTCGTACTAGAATAACACCTTAAGACACAAATCAACCAAAACCGTAATGTCACCTAGATACTCCAATGTCACCTCAAGTATCCGTGGGTATGATTATACGATATGCATCACACAATCTCAGATTCATCTATTCAACCAACACATAGAACCTCAAAGAGTGCCCCAAAGTTTCTACCGGAGAGTCAAGACGAAAATGTGTGCCAACCCCTATGCATAGATTCCCAAGGTCACGGAACCCGCAAGTTGATCACCAAAACATACATCAACTGGATCAATAGAATACCCCATTGTCACCACGGGTATCCCACGCAAGACATACATCAAGTGTTCTCAAATCCTTAAAGACTCAATCCGATAGGATAACTTCAAAGGGAAAAATCAATCCATTACAAGAGAGTAGAGGGAGAGAAACATCATAAGATCCAAATATAATAGCAAAGCTTGAGATACATCAAGATTGTACCACCTCAAGAACACGAGAGAGAGAGAGAGATCAAAAACATAGCTACTGGTACATACCCTCAGCCCCGAGGGAGAACTACTCCCTCCTCGTCATGGAGAGCGCCGGGATGATGAAGATGGCCACCGGTGAGGGTTCCCACCTCCGGCAGGGTGCCAGAACGGGTCTAGATTGGTTTTCGGTAGCTATAGAGGCTTTTGGCGGTGGAACTTCCGATCTATTGTGCCCCCTGATGGTTTTAGGGTGTATTGGTTTATATAGGAGGAAGAAATACATCAGGGGAGCCACAAGGGGCCCACGAGGGTGGAGGGCGCGCCCAAGGGGTGGGCGCGCCCCCCTGGCTCGTGCCTTCTTCGTTGCTTCCCTTACATACACTCCAAGTCTTCTAGGTTGCTTCCATTCCAAAAATAAGTTCTGTGAAGTTTCAGGTCAATTGGACTCCGTTTGATTTTCCTTTCTGCGATACTCTAAAACAAGGGAAAAAACAGAAACTGGCACTGGGCTCTAGGTTAATAGGTTAGTCCAAAAAATCATATAAAATAGCATATAAATGCATATAAAACATCCAAGGTTTATAATATAATAGCATGGAACAATCAAAAATTATAGATACGTTGGAGACGTATCAGCATCCCCAAGCTTAATTCCTACTCGTCCTCGAGTAGGTAAATGATAAAAACAGAATTTTTGATGTGGAATGCTACTTGGCATAATTTCAATATAATTCTTCTTATTGAGGCATGAATGTTCAGATTTGATATGATTCAAGATAAAAGTTTAATGTTGACATAAAAACAATAATACTTCAAGCATACTAACTAAGCAATTATGTCTTATCAAAATAACATAGCCAAAGCAAGTTATCCCTACAAAATCATATAGTCTGGCTATGCTCCATCTTCCCCACACAAAATATTCATATCATGTACGACCCCGGTTTTGGCCAAGCATTTGGTTCATACTTTTAACGCGCTTCAGCCTTTTCAACTCTTACACAATACATGAGCGCAAGCCATGGATATAGCACTATGGTGGAATAAGGTATAATGGTAGGGGTTGTGTGGGAAGACAAAAAAGGAGAAAGTCTCACATCAACGAGGCTAATCAACGGGCTATGGAGATGCCCATCAATTGATGTTAATGCGAGGAGTAGGGATTGCCATGCAATGGATGCACTAGAGCTATAAGTGTGTGAAAGCTCAAAAAGAAACTAAGTGGGTGTGCATCCAACTTGCTTGCTCATGAAGACCTTGGGCATTTGAGGAAGCCCATCATTGGAATATACAAGCCAAGTTCTATAATGAAATTTCCCCCTAGTATATGAAAGTGACAATATGAGAGACTCTCTATTATGAAGACCACGGTGCTACTTTGAAGCACAAGTGTGGTAAAAGGATAGTAACATTGTCCCTTCTCTCTTTTTCTCTCATTTTTGGGCCTTTTCTCTTCTTTTTTCTTTATGGCCTCTCTATTTTTATTTAGTCCGGAGTCTCATCCCGACTTGTGGGGGAATCATAGTCTCCATCATCCTTTCCTCACTTGGGACAATACTCTAATAATGATGATCATCACACTTTTATTTACTTACAACTCATGAATTACAACTCAATACTTAGAACAAAATATGACTCTGTATGAATGCCTCTGGCGGTGTGTCGGGATATGCAATGAATCAAGAGCGACATGTATGAAAGAATTATGAACGGTGGCTTTGCCACAAATACAATGTAAACTACATGATCATGCAAAGCAATATGACAATAATGGATTATGTCATGGTAAATGAAACGGTGGAAAGTTGCATGGCAATGTATCTCGGAATGGCTATGGAAATGCCATGACAGGTAGGTATGGTGGCTATTTTGAGGAAGATATAAGGAGGTTTATGTGTGATAGAGCATATCATATCATGGGGTTTGGATGCACCGGTGAAGTTTGCACCGACTCTCAAGGTGAGAAAGGGCAATGAGCGGTACCGAAGAGGCTAGAAAATTGTGGAAAGGTAAGTGTGCGTATAATCCATGGACTCACATTAGTCATACAGAACTCATATACTTATTGCAAAAATTTATTAGCCCTCGAAGCAAAGTACTACTACGCATGCTCCTAGGGGAATGGTTGGTAGGAGTTAACCATCGCGCGATCCCGACCGCCACACAAAGGAAGACAATCCACAAATACTTAATGCTCCGACTTCGTTACATAACGGTTCACCATACATGCATGCTACGGGAATCACAAACTCCAACACATGTATTCTTCAATTCCACAATTACTCAACTAGCACAACTATGATATTACTACCTTTATATCTCAAAACAATTATCAAGCATCAAATTTCTCATGGTATTAATTAAAGCAAATTGCCATGCTATTTTAGGACTCTCAAAATAATATAAGTGAAGCATGAGAGTTCATCTATTTCTTCAAAATAAAACCACCGCCGTGCTCTAAAAAGGTATAAGTGAAGCACTAGAGAAAATGACAAACTACTCCAAAAGATATAAGTGAAGATCAATGAGTAGTTGAATAATTATGCAACTATGTGCAGACTCCCATTTAATAATTTCAGATCTTGATATTTTATTCAAACAGCAAGCAAAACAAAGTAAAATTACATTCTAAGAATGGCAAACATTATGTAAAGAAGTAAAAACTTAGGATCAACCGAAACTAACCGATAGTTGTTGAAGAAGAAAGGTGGGATGCCAACCGGGGCATCCCCAATCTTAGACGCTTGAGACTTCTTGAAATATTATCTTGGGATGCCTTGGGCATCCCCAAGCTTGAGCTTTTGTGTCTCCTTAATTCCTCTCATATCATGGTCTCCCTAAATCTCAAAAGCTTCATCCACACAAAACTCAACAAGACTCGTGAGATAAGTTAGTATAAACCATTGCAAAAACCTTATCATACTCTACTGTAGCAAATCACTAAAATTATTATTCAACATTGCATACTAAATGCCTCTGCATATTTAATAGTCCTATCCTCAAATAGAATCATTGCAAACATAACAGCAATCTGCCTAAACAGGACAGTCTGTAAAGAGTGCAGCAAGATTCATACTTACCTAGCTCCAAAAATTATGAAAGAAAATTCCCACTGTAGTAAATTTATCAGAGCTTAATATGCAAAAGGTTTCAACATTTTATCACATTCTGACTTTTCTAGGTAATTATTGCAACAGCGGTAAACTTTCTGTTTTCAAACACCAACATGTATACTTGTAACATAGGCATAGTAGAGGCTATCAATGCCACTTTTATTGAAATAAAAGATGCAAAACATTGTTCTAAATAACATCAAGAAAATCCTAACAAAATAAATTGACGCTCCAAGCAAAACACATATCATGTGGTGAATAAAAATATAGCTCCAAGTAAAGTTACCGATGAACGAAGACGAAAGAGGGGATGCCTTCCGGGGCATCCCCAAGCTTAAGATTTTGGTTGTCCTTGAATATTACCTTGGGTTTACTTGGGCATCCCCAATATTAGGATCTTGACACAACTTATTCCATAGTCCATCGAATCTTTACCCAAAACTTGAAAACTTCACAACACAAAACTCAACAGAGAACTCGTAAGCTCTGTTAGTATAAGAAACATAAGCTACTGTAATGAACTCATTATAAATTCATATTGGTGTAATATCTACTGTATTCCAACTTCTCTATGGTTCATACCCTCCGATACTACTCATAGATTCATCAAAATAAGCAAACAACACAATGAAAACAGAATCTGTCAAAAACAGAACAGTCTGTAGTAATCTTAGGTTTAGACCACTTCTGGAACTCATAAAATTCTCAAATAAATTGGTGGACCTGAGGAATTTATCTATTAATCATATTCAAAAATAATTAACTAAATATCATTCTCCAGTAAAAAATGGCAGCTAATCTCGTGAGCGCTAAAGTTTCTGTTTTTTACAGCAAGATCGCAAAAACTTTCCCCAAGTCTTCCCAAAGGTTCTACTTGGCACAAACACTAATTAAAACATACAAATTCTATCATAAAAGAGTCTAGATAAATTATTTATTGATAAACAGGAGAAAAAGGTAAATAACAAAAATAAAATTGGGTTGCCTCCCAACAAGCGCTATCGTTTAACGCCCCTAGCTAGGATGATTTCAATGATGCTCACATAAAAGATAAGAATTGAAACATAAAGAGAGCATCATGAAGAATATGACTAGAACATTTAAGTCTAACCCACTTCCTATGCATAGGGATTTTGTGAGCAAACAACTTATGGGAACAAGAATCAACTTTCATAGGAACGTAAAGCAAGCATAACTTCATAACTTTAAGCACATAGAGAGGAAACTTGATATTATTGCAATTCCTAGAAGCATATATTCCTCCCTCATAATAATTTTCAGTAGCATCATGAATGAATTCAACAATATAACCAGCACCTAAAGCATTCTTTTCATGATCTACAAGCATAGAAAATTTACTACTCTCCACATAAGCAAAATTCTTCTCATTCGGGATAGTGGGAGGAAACTCAACAAAATAACTATCATGTGAGGCATAATCCAATTGAAAACTAAAATCATGATGACAAGTTTCATGGATATCATTATTCTTTATATCATAGAGGTCATCACAATAATCATCATAGATAGCAACTTTGTTCTCATAATCAATTGGAACCTCTTCCAAAATAGTGGATTCATCACAAAATAAAGTCATGACCTCTCCAAATCCACTTTCATCAATATAATCATCATAAATAGGAGGCATGCTTTCATCATAATAAATTTACTCATCAAAACTTGGGGGACAAAAAATATCATCTTCATCAAACATAGCTTCCCCAAGCTTGTGGCTTTGCATATCATTAGCATCATGGATATTCAAGGAATTCATACTAACAACATTGCAATCATGCTCATCATTCAAATATTTAGTGCCAAACATTCTAATGCATTCTTCTTCTAGCACTTGGGCACAATTATCAGAATCCTTATTTTCATGACAGATACTAAAAAGATGAAGCATATGAGGTACCCTTAGTTCCATATTTTTATAATTTTCTTTTATAGACTAAACTAGTGATAAAACAAGAAACAAAAAGATTCGATTGCAAGATCTAAAGATATACCTTCAAGAGCTAACCTCCACGGCAACGGTGCCAGAAAAGATCTTAGTTGACGGGGTGTTAGTGCCGCTTACCTAGCCTCCCCGGCAACGGCGCCAGAAAAGAGCTTGATGTCTACTACACAACCTTCTTCTTGTAGACGTTGTTGGGCCTCCAAGTGCAGAGGTTTGTAGGACAGTAGAAAACTTCCCTCAAGTGGATGACCTAAGGTTTATCAATCCGTAGGAGGCGTAGGATGAAGATGGTCTCTCTCAAACAACCCTGCAACCAAATAGCAAAGAGTCTCTTGTGTCCCCAACACACCCAATACAATGGTAAATTGTATAGGTGCACTAGTTCGGCGAAGAGATGGTGATACAAGTGGTATATGGATGGTAGACAAAGGTTTTTGTAATCTGAAAATATAAAAACAGCATGGTAACGAATGATAAAAGTGAGCGTAAACGGTATTGCAATGCTAGGAAATAAGGCCTAAGGTTCGTAATTTCACTAGTGCAAGTTCCCTCAACAATAATAACATAATTGGATCACATAACTATCCCTCAACATGCAACAAAGAGTCACTCCAAAGTCACTAATAGCGGAGAACAGACGAAGAGATTATGGTAGGGTACGAAACCACCTCAAAGTTATTCTTTCCAATCAATCCGTTGGGCTATTCCTATAAGTGTCACAAACAGCCCTATAGTTCGTACTAGAATAACACCTTAAGACACAAATCAACCAAAACCCTAATGTCACCTAGATACTCCAATGTCACCTCAAGTATCCGTGGGTATGATTATATGATATGCATCACACAATCTTAGATTCATCTATTCAACCAACACATAGAACCTCAAAGAGTGCCCCAAAGTTTCTACCGGAGAGTCAAGACGAAAACGTGTGCCAACCCCTATGCATATATTCCCAAGGTCACGGAACCCGCAAGTTGATCACCAAAACATACATCAAGTGGATCAATAGAATACCCCATTGTCACCACGAGTATCCCACGCAAGACATACATCAAGTGTTCTCAAATCCTTAAAGACTCAATCTAATAAGATAACTTCAAAGGGAAAAATCAATCCAATACAAGAGAGTAGAGGGGGATAAACATCATAAGATCCAAATATAATAGCAAAGCTCATGATACATCAAGACCGTACCACCTCAAGAACACGAGAGAGAGAGAGAGAGAGAGATCAAAAACATAGCTACTGGTACATACCCTCAGCCCCGAGGGAGAACTACTCCCTCCTCGTCATGGAGAGCGCCGGGATGATGAAGATGGCCACCAGTGAGGGTTCCCCCCTCCGGCAGGGTGCCGGAACGGGTCTAGATTGGTTTTCGGTGGCTATAGAGGCTTCTGGCGGTGGAACTTCCGATCTATTGTGCCCCCTGATGGTTTTAGGGTGTATTGGTTTATATAGGAGGAAGAAATACGTCAGGGGAGCCACAAGGGGCCCACGAGGGTGGAGGGCGCGCCCAAGGAGTGGGCGCGCCCCCCTGGCTCATGCCTTCCTCGTTGCTTCCCTTACATACACTCCAAGTCTTCTAGGTTGCTTCCATTCCAAAAATAAGTTCTGTGAAGTTTCAGGTCAATTGGACTCCGTTTGATTTTCCTTTCTGCGATACCCTAAAACAAGGAAAAAAACAGAAACTGGCACTGGGCTCTAGGTTAATAGGTTAGTCCCAAAAATCATATAAAATAGCATATAAATGCATATAAAACATCCAAGGTTTATAATATAATAGCATGGAACAATCAAAAATTATAAATACGTTGGAGATGTATCAGCATCCCCAAGCTTAATTCCTGCTCGTCCTCGAGTAGGTAAATGATAAAAACAGAAGTTTTGATGTGGAATGCTACTTGGCATAATTTCAATATAATTCTTCTTATTGAGGCATGAATGTTCAGATTTGATATCATTCAAGATAAAAGTTTAATGTTGACATAAAAACAATAATACTTCAAGCATACTAACTAAGCAATTATGTCTTATCAAAATAACATAGCCAAACCAAGTTATCCCTACAAAATCATATAGTCTGGCTATGCTCCATCTTCCCCACACAAAATATTCATATCATGTACGACCCCGGTTTTGGCCAAGAATTTGGTTCATACTTTTAACACGCTTCAGCCTTTTCAACTCTTACACAATACATGAGCGCAAGCCATGGATATAGCACTATGGTGGAATAAGGTATAATGGTAGGGGTTGTGTGGGAAGACAAAAAAGGAGAAAGTCTCACATCAATGAGGCTAATCAACGGGCTATGGAGATGCCCATCAATTGATGTTAATGCGAGGAGTAGGGATTGCCATGTAACGGATGCACTAGAGCTATAAGTGTGTGAAAGCTCAAAAAGAAACTAAGTGGGTGTGCATCCAACTTGCTTGCTCATGAAGACCTTGGGCATTTGAGGAAGCCCATCATTGGAATATACAAGCCAAGTTCTATAATGAAAT
The DNA here is from genome assembly GCF_002162155.2 of Triticum dicoccoides. Taxonomy (NCBI): domain Eukaryota; kingdom Viridiplantae; phylum Streptophyta; class Magnoliopsida; order Poales; family Poaceae; genus Triticum; species Triticum dicoccoides. The sequence continues at coordinate 104,537,110 of NC_041384.1, forward strand.
TTCCCACTAGTGCATGAAAGAGACAATATGAGAGACTCTCTATTATGAAGATCACGGTGCTACTTTGAAGCACAAGTGTGGTAAAAGGATAGTAACATTGTCCCTTCTCTCTTTTTCTCTCATTCTTTGGGCCTTTTCTCTTCTTTTATCTTTATGGCCTCTCTTTTTTTATTTAGTCCGGAGTCTCATCCCGACTTGTGGGGGAATCATAGTCTCCATCATCCTTTCCTCACTTGGGACAATGCTCTAATAATGATGATCATCACACTTTTATTTACTTACAACTCATGAATTACAACTCACTACTTAGAACAAAATATGACTCTATATGAATGCCTCCGGCGATGTGCCGGGATATGCAATGAATCAAGAGCGACATGTATGAAAGAATTATGAACGGTGGCTTTGCCACAAATACAATGTCAACTACATGATCATGCAAAGCAATATGACAATAATGGAGTATGTCATGGTAAATGAAACGGTGGAAAGTTGCATGGCAATGTATCTCGGAATGGCTATGGAAATGCCATGACAGGTAGGTATGGTGGCTGTTTTGAGGAAGATATAAGGAGGTTTATGTGTGATAGAGCATATCATATCACGGGGTTTGGATGCACCGGCGAAGTTTGCACCAACTCTCAAGGTGAGAAAGGGCAATGAGCGGTACCGAAGAGGCTAGAAAATTGTGGAAAGGTAAGTGTGCGTATAATCCATGGACTCACATTAGTCATAAAGAACTCATATACTTATTGCAAAAATTTATTAGCCCTCGAAGCAAAGTACTACTACGCATGCTCCTACGGGAATGGTTGGTAGGAGTTAACCATCGCGCGATCCCGACCGCCACACAAAGGAAGACAATCCACAAATACTTCATGCTCCGACTTCGTTACATAACGGTTCACCATACGTGCATGCTACGGGAATCACAAACTCCAACACATGTATTCTTCAATTCCACAATTACTCAACTAGCACAACTATGATACTACTACCTTTATATCTCAAAACAATTATCAAGCATCAAATTTCTCATGGTATTAATTAAAGAAAATTGCCATGCTATTTTAGGACTCTCAAAATAATATAAGTGAAGCATGAGAGTTCATCTATTTCTTCAAAATAAAACCACCGTCGTGCTCTAAAAAGGTATAAGTGAAGCACTAGAGCAAATGACAAACTACTCCAAAAGATATAAGTGAAGATCAATGAGTAGTTGAATAATTATGCAACTATGTGAAGACTCCCATTTAATAATTTCAGATCTTGATATTTTATTCAAACAGCAAGCAAAACAAAGTAAAATTACATTCTAAGAATGGCAAACATCATGTAAAGAAGTAAAAACTTAGGATCAACCGAAACTAATCGATAGTTGTTGAAGAAGAAAGGTGGGATGCCAATCGGGGCATCCCCAATCTTAGACGCTTGAGACTTCTTGAAATATTATCTTGGGATGCCTTGGGCATCCCCAAGCTTGAGCTTTTGTGTCTCCTTAATTCCTCTCATATCATGGTCTCCCTAAATCTCAAAAGCTTCATCCACACAAAACTCAACAAGACTCGTGAGATAAGTTAGTATAAACCATTGCAAAAACCTTATCATACTCTACTGTAGCAAATCACTAAAATTATTATTCAACATTGCATACTAAATGCCTCTGCATATTTAATAGTCCTATCCTCAAATAGAATCATTGCAAACATAACAGCAATCTGTCTAAACAGGACAGTCTGTAAAGAGTGCAGCAAGATTCATACTTACCTAGCTCCAAAAATTATGAAAGAAAATTCCCACTGTAGTAAATTTATCAGAGCTTAATATGCAAAAGGTTTCAACATTTTATCACATTCTGACGTTTCTAGGGAATTATTGCAACAGCGGTAATCTTTCTGTTTTCAAACACCAACATGTATACTTGTAACATAGGCATAGTAGAGGCTATCAATGCCACTTTTATTGAAATAAAAGATGCAAAACATTGTTATAAATAACATCAAGCAAATACTAACAAAATAAATTGACGCTCCAAGCAAAACATATATCATGTGGTGAATAAAAATATAGCTCCAAGTAAAGTTACCGATGAACGAAGACGAAAGAGGGGATGCCTTCCGGGGCATCCCCAAGCTTAAGCTTTTGGTTGTCCTTGAATATTACCTTGGGTTTACTTGGGCATCCCCAATATTAGGATCTTGACACAACTTATTCCATAGTCCATCGAATCTTTACCCAAAACTTGAAAACTTCACAACACAAAACTCAACAGAGAACTCGTAAGCTCCGTTAGTATAAGAAACATAAGCTACTGTAATGAACTCATTATAAATTCATATTGGTGTAATATCTACTGTATTCCAACTTCTCTATGGTTCATACCCTCCGATACTACTCATAGATTCATCAAAATAAGCAAACAACACAATGAAAACAGAATCTGTCAAAAACAGAACAGTCTGTAGTAATCTTAGGTTTAGACCACTTCTGGAACTCATAAAATTCTCAAATAAATTGGTGGACCTGAGGAATTTATCTATTAATCATATTCAAAAATAATTAACTAAATATCATTCTCCAGTAAAACATGGCAGCTAATCTTGTGAGCGCTAAAGTTTCTGTTTTTTATAGCAAGATCGCAAAAACTTTCCCCAAGTCTTCCCAAAGGTTCTACTTGGCACAAACACTAATTAAAACATAAAAACTCTATCATAAAAGAGGCTAGATAAATTATTTATTGATAAACAGGAGAAAAAGGTAAATAACAAAAATAAAATTGGGTTGCCTCCCAACAAGCGCTATCGTTTAACGCCCCTAGCTAGGATGATTTCAATGATGCTCACATAAAAGCTAAGAATTGAAACATAAAGAGAGCATCATGAAGAATATGACTAGCACATTTAAGTCTAACCCACTTCCTATGCATAGGGATTTTGTGAGCAAACAACTTATGGGAACAAGAATCAACTTTCATAGGAACATAAAACAAGCATAACTTCACAACTTTAAGCACATAGAGAGGAAACTTGATATTATTGCAATTCCTACAAGCATATATTCCTCCCTCATAATAATTTTCAGTAGCATCATGAATGAATTCAACAATATAACCAGAACCTAAAGCATTCTTTTCATGATCTACAAGCATAGAAAATTTACTACTCTCCACATAAGCAAAATTCTTCTCATTCGGGATAGTGGGAGGAAACTCAACAAAATAACTATCATGTGAGGCATAATCCAATTGAAAACTAAAATCATGATGACAAGTTTCATGGATATCATTATTCTTTATATCATAGAGGTCATCACAATAATCATCATAGATAGCAACTTTGTTCTCATAATCAATTGGAACCTCTTCCAAAATAGTGGATTCATCACAAAATAAAGTCATGACCTCTCCAAATCCACTTTCATCAATATAATCATCATAAATAGGAGGCATGCTTTCATCATAATAAATTTACTCATCAAAATTTGGGGGACAAAAAATATCATCTTCATCAAACATAGCTTCCCCAAGCTTGTGGCTTTGCATATCATTAGCATCATGGATATTCAAGGAATTCATACTAACAACATTGCAATCATGCTCATCATTCAAATATTTAGTGCCAAACATTCTAATGCATTCTTCTTCTAGCACTTGGGCACAATTATCAGAATCCTTATTTTCATGACAGATACTAAAAAGATGAAGCATATGAGGTACCCTTAGTTCCGTATTTTTATAATTTTCTTTTGTAGACTAAACTAGTGATAAAACAAGAAACAGAAAGATTCGATTGCAAGATCTAAAGATATACCTTCAAGAGCTAACCTCCCCGGCAACGGTGCCAGAAAAGATCTTAGTTGACGGGGTGTTAGTGCCGCTTACCTAGCCTCCCCGGCAACGGCGCCAGAAAAGAGCTTGATGTCTACTACACAACCTTCTTCTTGTAGACGTTGTTGGGCCTCCAAGTGCAGAGGTTTGTAGGACAGTAGAAAATTTCCCTCAAGTGGATGACCTAAGGTTTATCAATCCGTATGAGGCGTAGGATGAAGATGGTCTCTCTCAAACAACCCTGCAACCAAATAGCAAAGAGTCTCTTGTGTCCCCAACACACCCAATACAATGGTAAATTGTATAGGTGCACTAGTTCGGCAAAGATATGGTGATACAAGTGGTATATGGATGGTAGATAAAGGTTTTTGTAATCTGAAAATATAAAAACAGCATGGTAATGAATGATAAAAGTGAGCGTAAACGGTATTGCAATGCTAGGAAATAAGGCCTAAGGTTCGTAATTTCACTAGTGCAAGTTCCCTCAACAATAATAACATAATTGGATCACATAACTATCCCTCAACATGCAACAAAGAGTCACTCCAAAGTCACTAATAGCGGAGAACAAACGAAGAGATTATGGTAGGGTACGAAACCACCTCAAAGTTATTCTTTCCAATCAATCCGTTGGGCTATTCCTATAAGTGTCACAAACAGCCCTATAGTTCGTACTAGAATAACACCTTAAGACACAAATCAACCAAAACCCTAATGTCACCTAGATACTCTAATGTCACCTCAAGTATCCGTGGGTATGATTATACGATATGCATCACACAATCTCAGATTCATCTATTCAACCAACACATAGAACCTCAAAGAGTGCCCCAAAGTTTCTACCGGAGAGTCAAGACGAAAACGTGTGCCAACCCCTATGCATATATTCCCAAGGTCACGGAACCCGCAAGTTGATCACCAAAACATACATCAAGTGGATCAATAGAATACCCCATTCTCACCACGGGTATCCCATGCAAGACATACATCAAGTGTTCTCAAATCCTTAAAGACTTAATCCTCCGAGTTCTGCACATGTTCAACTCGATGACGTCCCTCTGACTCCGATCCAGCCGAGTCTTGAGGGAGAGTTTCGTCAGCACGACGGCGTGGTGACGATGATGATGTTCTACTGAAGCAGGGCTTCGCCAAAGCACCGCTATGATATGATCGAGGTGGATTATGGTGGAGGGGGGCACCGCACATGGCTAAGAGATCAAGTGATCAATTATTGTGTCCATGGGGTGCCCCCTCCTCCGTATATTAAGGGGGAAGGAGGAGGGGGGCGTCCAAGAGGAGGAGGCGTGCCCAAGGGGGGGCAATCCTAATCCAAGTAGGTTTTGCCCCCCTTTCCTATTCCAACTAGGAGAAGGGGGAAGGAGGAGGTGGAGAGAAGGAAGGAGAAGGGGGGCCGCCCCCCCTTCCCATTCCCAATTCGGATTGGGGCAAGGGGGCCGCGCGCCACCTCCTGCTGCCTCTCCTCTTCCACCACTTTTGGGCCATGAGGCCCGATAACCCCCGGGGGTGTTCCGGTAACCCCCCGGTACTCTGGTATATATCTGATAACCCCTGGAACCATTCCGGTGTCCGAATATAATCGTACAATATATCAATCTTCATGTCTCGACCATTTCAAGACTCCTCGTCATGTCCGTGATCACATCCGGGACTCCGAACTACCTTCGGTACATCAAAACACACAAACTCATAATATAACCGTCATCGAACTTTAAGCGTGCGGACCCTACGGGTTCGAGAACTATGTAGACATGACCGAGACACGTCTCTAGTCAATAACCAATAGCGGAACCTGGATGCTCATATTGGCTCCTACATATTCTACGAAGATCTTTATCGGTCAAACCGCATAACAACATACATTGTTCCCTTTGTCATCGGTATGTTACTTGTCCGAGATTCGATCGTCGGTTCCTCGATACCTAGTTCAATCTCGTTACCGGGAAGTCTCTTTACTCGTTACGTAACACATCATCCTGCAACTAACTCATTTGTTGCAATGCTTGCAAGGCTTAAGTGATGTGCATTACCGAGTGGGCCCAGAGATACCTCTCCGACAATCAGAGTGACAAATCCTAATCTCGAAATACACCAACCCAACAAGTACCTTCGGAGACACCTGTAGAGCACCTTTATAATCACCCAGTTACGTTGTGACGTTTGGTAGCACACAAAGTGTTCCTCCGGTAAAGGGGAGTTGCATAATCTCATAGTCAAAGGAACATGTATAAGTCATGAAGAAAGCAATAGCAACAAAATAAATGATCAAGTGCTAAGCTAACGGAATGGGTCAAGTCAATCACATCATTCTCCTAATGATGTGATCCCATTAATCAAATGACAACTCATGTCTATGGTTAGGAAACATAACCATCTTTGATCAACAAGCTAGTCAAGTAGAGGCATACTAGTGACACTCTGTTTGTCTATGTATTCTCACATGTATTATGTTTCCGGTTAATACATTTCTAGCATGAATAATAAACATTTATCATGATATAAGGAAAGAAATAATAACTTTATTATTGCCTCCAGGGCATATTTCCTTCAGCTTCCCACTTGCACTAGAGTCAATAATCTAGATTACACTGTAATGATTCTAACACCCATGGAGCCTTGGTGATGATCATGTTTTGCTCGTGGAAGATGCTTAGTCAATGGGTCTGCAACATTCAGATCTGTATGTATCTTACAAATTTCTATGTCTCCCACCTGGACTAAATCTCGGATGGAATTGAAGCGTCTCTTGATGTGCTTGGTTCTCTTGTGAAATCTGCATTCCTTCGCCAAGGCAATTGCACCAGTATTGTCACAAAAGATTTTCATTGGACCCGATGCACTAGGTATGACACCTAGATCGGAAATGAACTCCTTCATCCACACTCCTTCATTCGCTGCCTCCGAAGCAGCTATGTACTCCGCTTCACATGTAGATCCCGCCACAACGCTTTGTTTAGAATTGCACCAACTGACAGCACCACCGTACAATGTAAACACGTATCTGGTTTGTGATTTAGAATCGTCCGGATCAGTGTCAAAGCTTGCATCGACGTAACCATTTATGACTAGCTCTTTGTCACCTCCATAAACGAGAAACATATCCTTAGTCCTTTTCAGGTATTTCAGGATGTTCTTGACCGCTGTCCAGTGATCCACTCCTGGATTACTTTGGTACCTCCCTGCTAAACTTCTAGCAAGGCACACATCAGGTCTGGTACACAGCATTGCATACATGCTAGAACCTATGGCTGAAGCATCGGGAACATCTTTCATCTTCTCTCGATCTTCTGCAGTGGTCAGGCATTGAGTCTTACTCAACTTCACACCTTGTAACACAGGCAAGAACCCTTTCTTTGCTTGATCCATTTTGAACTTTTTCAAAACTTTGTCAAGGTATGTGCTTTGTGAAAGTCCAATTAAGCATCTTGATCTATCTCTATAGATCTTAATGCCCAATATATAAGTTGCTTCACCAAGGTCTTTCATTGAAAAACTCTTGTTCAAGTATCCCATTATGCTATCCAGAAATTCTATATCATTTCCAATCAGCAATATGTCATCCACATATAATATCAGAAATGCTACACAGCTCCCACTCGCTTTCTTGTAAATACAGGTGAGGGAGTCCTGGATTAGGGGGTATCCGGACAGCCGGACTATATCCTTTGGTCGGACTGTTGGACTATGAAGATACAAGACTGAAGACTTCGTCCCGTGTCCGGATGGGACTCTCCTTGGCGTGGAAGGCACGCTTGGCGGTACGGATATGTATATTTCCTTCCTTGTAACCGACTCTGTGTAACCCTAGCCCCCTCCGGTGTCTATATAAATCGGAGGGTTTAGTCTGTAGGACCAACAACAACAATCATACCATAGGCTAGCTTCTAGGGTTTAGCATCTTCGATCTCGTGGTAGATCAACTCTTGTACTACTCATATCATCAAGAACAATCAAGAAGGACGTAGGGTTTTACCTCCATCAAGAGGGCCCGAACCTGGGTAAACATCGTGTCCCCTGCCTCCTGTTACCATCCGCCTAGACGCATAGTTCGGGACCCCCTACCCGAGATCCGTCGGTTTTGACACCGACATTGGTGCTTTCATTGAGAATTCCTCTGTGTCATCATCGTTAGGCTTGATGGCTCCTTCGATCATCGATAGCGATGCAGTCCAGGGTGAGACTTTTCTCCCCGGACAGATCTTTGTATTCGGCGGCTTCGCACTGCGGGCCAACTCGCTTGGCCATCTGGAGTAGATCGAGAGTTACGCCCCTGGCCACCAGGTCAGATTTGGAAGCTTAAATTACACGGCCGACATCCGCGGAGATTTGATCTTCGATGGATTCGAGCCCCTTCCGAGTGCGCCGCACGGTCACGATGATCATGATTTAGCTCTACCATCGGACAGTGTTCAGGAGATCGCACCGGCAACCGCTCTGACCCTCAATTCGGAGCCAATTGCGCCATCCATGGACGGATGGATAGACCCCGCCATGGAGGCCGTATTCTCAGCGGCGATCGGGCCGAGTATCGACCCTACCCTTCACGGGAGCCGTGACGCCGAACTACCAGACTCTTCCCCGGCCACGGACTCCGAACCGCCCGCGCCCGTGCCTATCGAATCCGACTGGGCGCCGATCATGGAGTTCACCTCCGCGGATATCTTTCAGCACTCGCCCTTCGGCGACATAATGAATTCATTAAAGTCTCTCTCCTTGTTAGGAGAGTCCTGGCCAAACTATGTCTGGCAGGATTGGGATGCGGATGACGAAGAAATTTGCCGCCCACCCACCACCCACTTAGTAGCCACTGTCAATGATTTGACCGACATGCTCGACTTCGACTCCGAAGACATCGACGGTATGGACGAAGATGCAGGAGACGAACAGGAGCCACTGCCCACAGGGCACTGGACGCCCACTTCATCATATGATGTATACATGGTGGACACACCCAAACAAAACGACGACGAGGAACGGAAGGATGCATCGAAGGATCATTCCCTCGAGAAGCAGTGAAAGTGCCGGCGTAAGCGCCGCTCCAAATCCCTGTTGGAAATATGCCCTGGAGGCAATAATAAATTAGTTATTATTATATTTCCTTGTTCATGATAATCGTTTATTATCCATGCTAGAATTGTATTGATAGGAAACTCAGATACATGTGTTGATACATAGACAACACCATGTCCCTAGTAAGCCTCTAGTTGACTAGCTCGTTGATCAATAGATGGTCACGGTTTCCTGACCATGGACATTGGATGTCGTTGATAACGGGATCACATCATTAGGAGAATGATGTGATGGACAAGACCCAATCCTAAGCCTAGCACAAGGATCGTGTAGTTCGTTCGCTAAAGCTTTTCTAATGTCAAGTATCATTTCCTTAGACCATGAGATTGTGCAACTCCCAGATACCGTAGAAGTGCTTTGGGTGTGCCAAACGTCACAACGTAACTGGGTGACTATAAAGGTGCACTACGGGTATCTCTGGAAGTGTCTGTTGGGTTGGCACGAATCGAGACTGTCACTCCGTGTGACGGAGAGGTATCTCTGGGCCCACTCGGTAGGACATCATCATAACATGCACAATGTGATCAAGGAGTTGATCACGGGATGATGTGTTACGGAACGAGTAAAGAGACTTGCCGGTAACGAGATTGAACAAGGTATCGGGATACCGACGATCGAATCTCGGGCAAGTATCGTACCGATAGACAAAGGGAATTGTATACGGGATTGATTAAGTCCTTGACATCGTGGTTCATCCGATGAGATCATCGTGGAACATGTGGGAGCCAACATGGGTATCCAGATCCCACTGTTGGTTATTGACTGGAGAGTCGTCTCGGTCATGTCTTCATGTCTCCCGAACCCGTAGGGTCTACACACTTAAGGTTCGGTGACGCTAGGGTTATAGAGATATAAGTATGCAGTAACCCGAAAGTTGTTCGCAGTCCCGGATGAGATCCCGGACATCACGAGGAGTTCCGGAATGGTCCGGAGGTAAAGAATTATATATAGGAAGTGCTATTTCAGGCATCGGGACAAGTTTCGGGGTCATCGGTATTGTACCGGGACCACCGGAAGGGTCCCGGGGGTCCACCGGGTGGGGCCACTTGCCCCGGGGGCCACATGGGCTATAGGGGGTGCGCCTTGGCCTACATGGGCCAAGGGAACCAGCCCCTAGAGGCCCATGCGCCAAAGGGACAAGAGGAGGGGAGAGTCCTAAAAGGGGAAGGCACCTCCGAGGTGCCTTGGGGAGGATGGACTCCTCCCCCCTTGGCCGCACCCTTCCTTGGAGGAAGGGGCAAGGCTGCGCCCTCTCCCTCTCCCTTGGCCCTATATATAGTGGGGGGGAGGGAGGGCAACCATACCTAAGCCCTGGCGCCTCCCTCTCCCTCCCATGACACACCTTCCTCCTCCCGCGGCGCTTGGCGAAGCCCTGTTGGAATCCCGCTACTTCCACCACCACGCCATTGTGCTGCTGGATCTCCATCAACCTCTCCTTCCCCCTTGCTGGATCAAGAAGGAGGAGATGTCGCTGCTCCGTACGTGTGTTGAACGCGGAGGTGCCGTCCGTTCGGCGCTAGGATCATCGGTGATTTGGATCACGACGAGTACGACTCCATCAACCCCGTTCTCTTGAACGCTTCCGCGCGCGATCTACAAGGGTATGTAGATCCACTCCTCCCTCGTTGCTAGATGACTCCATAGATTGATCTTGGTGACACGTAGGAAAATTTTGAATTTCTGCTACGTTACCCAACAGTGGCATCATGAGCTAGGTCTATGCATAGTTTCTATGCACGAGTAGAACACAAAGTAGTTGTGGGCGTTGATTTTGTTCAATATGCTTACCGTTACTAGTCCAATCTTGATTCGGCGGCATTGTGGGATGAAGCGGCCCGGACCGACCTTACACATACTCTTACGTGAGACTGGTTCCACCGACTGACTTGCACTAGTTGCATAAGGTGACTAGCGGGTGTCTGTCTCTCCCACTTTAGTCGGATCGGATTCGATGAAAAAGGTCCTTATGAAGGGTAAATAGAAATTGGCATATCACGTTGTGGTCTTTGCGTAGGTAAGAAACATTCTTGCTAGAAACCCATAGCAGCCACGTAAAACATGCAAACAACAATTAGAGGACGTCTAACTTGTTTTTGCAGGGTATGCTATGTGATGTGATATGGCTAAAAGGATGTGATGAATAATATATGTGATGTATGAGATTGATCATGTTCTTGTAATAGGAATCACGACTTGCATGTCGATGAGTATGACAACCGGCAGGAGCCATAGGAGTTGTCTTAATTTATTTATGACCTGCGTGTCAACATAAATGTCATGTAATTACTTTACTTTATTGCTAAAGCGTTAGCCATAGTAGTAGAAGTAATAGATGACGTGACAACTTCAAGAAGACACGCTGATGGAGATCATGATGATGGAGATCATGGTGTCATGCCGGTGACGATAATGATCATGGAGCCCCGAAGATGGAGATCAAAAGGAGCAATATGATATTGGCCATATCATGTCACTATTTGATTGCATGTGATGTTTATCATGTTTTTGCATCTTGTTTGCTTAGAACAACGGTAGTAAATAAGATGATCCCTCATTAAAATTTCAAGAAAGTGTTCCCCCTAACTGTGCACCTTGCGACAGTTCGTTGTTTCGAAGCACCACGTGATGATCGGGTGTGATAGATTCTAACGTTCACATACAACGGGTGTAAGACAGATTTACACACGCAAAACACTTAGGTTGACTTGACGAGCCTAGCATGTGTACAGACATGGCCTCGGAACACAGAAGACCGAAAGGTCGAGCATGAGTCGTATGGTAGATATGATCAACATGAAGATGTTCACCGATGTTGACTAGTCCGTCTCACGTGATGATCGGACACGGCCTAGTTGACTCGGATCATGTAATCACTTAGATGACTAGAGAGATGTCTATCTGAGTGGGAGTTCATAAGATGAACTTAATTATCCTGAACATAGTCAAAAGGTCTTCGCAAATTATGTCGTAGCTCGCGCTTCTATTCTACTGTTTAGATATGTTCCTAGAGAAAATTTAGTTGAAAGTTGATAGTAGCAATTATGCGGACTAGGTCCGTAAACTGAGGATTGTCCTCATTGCTTCATAGAAGGCTTATGTCCTTAATGCACCGCTCAGTGTGCTGAACCTCAAACGTCGTCTGTGGATGTTGCGAACATCTGACATACACATTTTGATAACTACGTGATAGTTCAGTTAAACGGTTTAGAATTGAGGCACCGAAGACGTTTTTGAAACATCGCAAAACATATGAGATGTTTCGAGGGCTGAAATTGGGATTTCAGGCTCGTGCCCACGTCAAGAGGTATAAGACCTCCGACGATTTTTCTTAGCCTGCAAACTAAGGGAGAAAAGCTCAATCATTGAGCATGTGCTCAGATTGTCTGAGTACAACAATCGCTTGAATCGAGTGGGAGTTGATCTTCCAGATGAAATAGTGATGGTTCTCTGAAGTCATTACCACCAAGCTGCTAGAGCTTCGTGATGAACTATAATATATCAGGGACATATATGATGATCCTTGAGATATTCGCGATGTTTGACACCACAAAAGTAGAAATCAAGAAGGAGCATCAATTGTTGATGGTTAGTGAAAACCACTAGTTTCAAGAAGGGCAAGGGCAAAAAGGGATGCTTCATGAAACGGCAAATCAGCTGCTGCTCTAGTGAAGAAACCCAAGGTTGAACCCAAACCCGAGACTAAGTGCTTCTGTAATAAGGGGAACAGCCACTGGAGCAGTATTACCCTAGATACTTGGTAGATGAGAAGGCTGGCAAGGTCGATAGAAGTATATTGGATATACATTGTGTTGATGTGTACTTTACTAGTACTCCTAGTAGCACCAGGGTATTAGATACCGGTTCGGTTGCTAAGTGTTAGTAACTCGAAATAAAAGCTACGGAATAAACGGAGGCTAGCTAAAAGGTGAGATGACGATATGTGTTGGAAGTATTTCCAAGGTTGATCAAATATCGTATGCTCCCTCTACCATCAAGATTGGTGTTTGCGTTGAGCACAGACATGATTGGATTATGTCTATCGCAATACAGTTATTCATTTAAGGAGAATAATGGTTACTCTGTTTATTTGAATAATACCTTCAATGGTCTTGCACCTAAAATGAATGGTTTATTGAATCTCGATCGTGGTGATACACATGTTCATGCCAAAAGATATAAGATAGTAATGATAGTACCACCTACTTGTGGCACTGCCACGTAAGTCATATCGGTATAAAACGCATGAAGAAGCTCCATGTTGATGGATCTTTGGGCTCACTCGTTTTGAAAAGTTTGAGACATGCGAACCATGTCTATTGGTGTATATGCATGAAGAAACTCCATGCAAATGGACCGTTTGGACTCACTTGATTTTGAATCACTTGAGACATGCAAATCATACCACATGGGCAAGATGACTGAAAGCCTCGTTTTCAGTAAAATGGAACTAGAAAGCAACTTGTTGGAAGTAATACATTTTGATGTGTGCAATCCAATGAGTGCTGAGGCATGTAGTGGATATCGTTATGTTCTTACTTCACAGATGGTTTGAGTAGATGTTGAGTACATTTACTTGATGAATCACGAGTCTGAATTATTGAAAGGTTCAAGTAATTTCAGGGTGAAGTTGAAAGATCATCGTGACAAGAGGATAAAAGATCTATGATATGATCATAGAGATGAATATCTGAATTACGAGTTTGGCGTAGAATTAAGACATTGTGGAAATTGTTTCACAACTAATACAGCCTGGAACACCATAGTGTGATGGTGTGTCCGAACATCATAGCTGCACCCTATTGGATATGATGCATACCATGATGTCTCTTATCGAATTACCACAATAGTTTATGGGTTAGGCATTAAAGACAACCACATTCACTTTAAATAGGGCACCACGTAATTCCGATGAGATGACACAGTATGAACTATGGTTTAGAGAAACCTAAGCTATCATTTCTTAAAAGTTTGGGGCTGCGACGCTTATGTGAAAAAGTTTCAGGCTGATAAGCTCGAACCCAAAGCGGATAAATGCATCTTCATAGGACACCCAAAACAGTTGGGTATACCTCCTGTCTCAGATCCGAAAGCAATAAGGGATTGTTTCTAGAATCGGGTACTTTCTCGAGGAAAAGATTCTCTCGAAAGAATTGAGTGGGAGGATGGTGGAGACTTGATGAGGTTATTGAACCTTCACTTCAACTAGTGTGTAGCAGGGCACAGGAAGTTGTTCCTGTGGCACCTACACCAACTGAAGTGGAAGCTTATGATAGTGATCATAAAACTTCAGATCAAGTCACTACCAAACCTCGTGGGATGACAAGGATGCGTACTACTTCAGAGTGGTACGTAATCCTGTCTTGGAAGTCATGTTGCTAGACAACAATGAACCTACGAGCCATGGAGAAGCGATGGTGGGCCCGGATTCCGATAAATGGCTCGAGGCCATAAAATCCGAGAGAGGATCCATGTATGAAAACAAAGTGTAGACTTTGGCAGAACGGCTCGATGGTCGTAAGGCTATTGACTACAGATGGATTTTAAAAGGAAGACGGACAATGATGGTAAGTATCACCATTAAGAAAGCTTGACTTGTCGTTAAGATGTTTTCCGACAAGTTCAAGGAGTTGACTACGATGAGACTTTCTCACTCGTAGCGATGCTAAGAGTCTGTTGGAATTATATTAGCGATTACTGCATTATTTATGAAATCTTGCAGATAGGATGTCAAAACATTGTTTCCTCGATGATTTTCTTGAGGAAAGGTTGTATGTGATACAACCGAAAGGTTTTGTCAATCCTGAAAGATGCTAATAAGTATGCAAAGCTCCAGCAATCCTTCTAAGGACTGGAGTAAGCATCTCGGAGTTGGAATGTATGCTTTGATGAGATGATCAAAGATTTTGGGTTTATACAAAGTTTATGAGAAACTTGTATTTCCAAAGAAGTGATTGGGAGCACTATAGAATTTCTGATGAATATATGTTGTTGATCAGAAATGATGTAGAATTTCTGGAAAGCATATAGGGTTATTTGAAAAGTGTTTTTCAATGGAAAGCCTGGATTAAGCTACTTGAACGTTGAGCATCAAGATCTATAAGGATAGATCAAAACGCTTAATGGTACTTTCAAATGAGCACATACCTTGACATGATCTTGAAGGTGTTCAAGATGGATCAGTCAAAGAAGGAGTTCTCGCCTGAGTTGTAAGATATGAAGTTAAGACTTAAAGCTCGACCATGGCAGAATAGAGAGAAAGGACGAAGGTCGTCCCCTATGCTTAAGACATAGGCCCTACAGTATGCTATGCTGTGTACCGCACCTAAAATGTGCCTTGCCATGAGTCAGTCAAGGGGTACAAGAGTGATCCAAGAATGGATCACAAGACAACGGTCAAAGTTATCCTTAGTAACTAGTGGACTAAGGAATTTTCTCGATTATGGAGGTGGTAAAAGAGTTCGTCATAAAGGGTTACGCCAATGCAAACTTTGACACTAATCCAGATTATTCTGAGTAGTAAACTGGATTCGTATAGTAGAACAGTTATTTGGAATAGCTCCAAATGTGGCGTAGTAGTTGCATCTACAAGATGACATAGAGATTTGCGAAGTACATACGGATCTGAAAGATTCAGACCCGTTGACTATAACATCTCTCACAAGCATAACATGATCAAACCCAGAACTCATCGAGTGTTAATCACATGGTAATGTGAACTAGATTATTGACTCTAGTAAACTCTTTGGGTGTTAGTCACATGGGGATGTGACCTTGAGTGTTAATCACATATCGATGTGAACTGGATTATTGACTCTAGTGCAAGTGGGAGACTGTTGGAAATATGCCCTAGAGGCAATAATAAATTTATTATTATTATATTTCCTTGTTCATGATAATCGTTTATTATCCATGCTAGAATTGTATTGATAGGAAACTCAGATACATGTGTGGATACATAGACAACACCATGTCCCTAGTAAGCCTCTAGTTGACTAGCTCGTTGATCAATAGATGGTCACGGTTTCCTGACCATGGACATTGGATGTCGTTGATAACGGGATCACATCATTAGGAGAATGATGTGATGGACAAGACCCAATCCTAAGCCTAGCACAAGGATCGTGTAGTTCGTTCGCTAAAGCTTTTCTAATGTCAAGTATCATTTCCTTAGACCATGAGATTGTGCAACTCCCGGATACCGTAGGAATACTTTGGGTGTGCCAAACATCACAACGTAACTGGGTGACTATAAAGGTGCACTACGGGTATCTCCGAAAGTGTCTGTTGGGTTGGCACGAATCGAGACTGGGATTTGTCACTCCGTGTGACGGAGAGGTATCTCTGGGCCCACTCGGTAGGACATCATCATAATGTGCACAATGTGATCAAGGAGTTTATCACGGGATGATGTGTTACGGAACAAGTAAAGAGACTTGCCGGTAACGAGATTGAACAAGGTATCGGGATACCGACGATCGAATCTCGAGCAAGTATCGTACCGATAGACAAAGGGAATTGTATACGAGATTGATTAAGTCCTTGACATCGTGGTTCATCCGATGAGATCATCGTGGAACATGTGGGAGCCAACATGGGTATCCAGATCCCACTGTTGGTTATTGACCGGAGAGTCATCTCGGTCATGTCTTCATGTCTCCCGAACCCGTAGGGTCTACATACTTAAGGTTCGGTGACGCTAGGGTTATAGAGATATAAGTATGCAGTAACCCGAAAGTTGTTCGGAGTCCCGGATGAGATCCCGGACATCACGAGGAGTTCCGGAATGGTCCGGAGGTAAAGAATTATATATAGGAAGTGCTATTTCGGGCATCGGGACAAGTTTCGGGGTCATCGGTATTGTACCGGGACCACCGGAAGGGTCCCGGGGGTCCACCGGGTGGGGCCACCTGCCCCGGGGGCCACATGGGCTGTAGGGGGTGCGCCTTGGCCTACATGGGCCAAGGGCACCAGCCCCTAGAGGCCCATGCGCCAAAGGGACAAGAGGAGGGGAGAGTCCTAAAGGGGGAAGGCACCTCCGAGGTGCCTTGGGGAGGATGGACTCTTCCCCCCCTTGGCCGCACCCTTCCTTGGAGGAAGGGGCAAGGCTGCGCCCTCCCCCTCTCCCTTGGCCCTATATATAGTGGGGGGGGAGGGAGGGCAACGATACCTAAGCCCTGGCGCCTCCCTCTCCCTCCCATGACACACCTTCCTCCTCCCGCAGCGCTTGGCGAAGCCCTGTTGGAATCCCGCTACTTCCACCACCACGCCGTCGTGCTGCTGGATCTCCATCAACCTCTCCTCCCCCCTTGCTGGATCAAGAAGGAGGAGACGTCACTGCTCCGTACGTGTGTTGAACGCGGAGGTGCCGTCCGTTCGGCGCTAGGATCATCGGTGATTTGGATCACGACGAGTACGACTCCATCAACCCTGTTCTCTTGAACGCTTCCGCGCGCGATCTACAAGGGTATGTAGATCCATTCCTCCCTCGTTGCTAGATGACTCCATAGATAGATCTTGGTGACACGTAGGAAAATTTTGAATTTATGCTACGTTACCCAACAATCCCACCTCGGCAGAAACAATGATCATATAGACCCAGCGATAGAGCAGGGTGAGCCAGCCGACGACAAATATGGCATTGAACCACCGTCCGACCACGGCAACACAGAGAATCAAACCGAACAACCCGACTCCGGCGAAGATAACAGTCCGGATGACATCACACCGGACAGGCACCCGGAGCAACAGAATACCCATCAAAGGCTTGTTGCCACTGCGAGGAGTCTGAAAAAGCAGAAGCAAAGGCTCAGGACTGCACAAGACACACTCAGAATTAGATGGAGTGAAGTACTCAACACTAGAGCAAAATACGGCGGTAGTCACCACAGAAAGAGCTACCCGAAGTGAAAGCTGCTACCTGAATTTGATGAAGAGGCCTTAGATCCCCCGCAATCAAAAAACAAAATAGCCATCCGGTCGGATAGACGACCTCGTGGCCAACATAGAGCGGCAAACGACGCCACACACAAGCCAGTACGCGATCCACGTGAGGGCTCGCATCAAAAGGACGGCGCAACCAGATCCATCTACGGGCCAAGCAAGCACGCTCCAGCACGCAATGCAACACAACAAAAATCCGAACACCACGGTACACCCAAATACAGGGGTGCCGCACACCCCCTATGTTTCACCGATGAGGTGCTGGACCATGAATTTCCAGAGGGATTCAAACCCGTAAACATAGAGGCGTACGACGGAACGACTGACCCTGGGATCTGGATTGAGGACTACATCCTCCATATCCACATGGCTTGAGGAGACGATCTCCACGCCATCAAGTACTTACCCCTCAAGCTCAAAGGGCCAGCTCGGCACTGGCTTAAAAGCCTCCCCGAAAACTCCATTGGAAGCTGGGAAGAGCTCGAAGACGCTTTTCGGGCAAATTTTCAAGGGACCTATGTCCGACCACCGGATGCAGACGATTTAAGTCATATAACTCAACAGCTCGGAGAGTCAGCCCGAAAGCTTTGGAACATGTTTCTCACTAAAAAGAACCAAATAGTCAACTGTCCGGACGCTGAAGCCTTAGCGGCTTTCAAGCATAGCGTTCGAGACGAATGGCTTGCCAGACACCTCGGCCAAGAAAAGCCGAGAACAATGGCAGCATTAACAAGCCTCATGACCCGCTTTTGTGCGAGCGAGGACAGCTGGGTAGCCCGATGCAGCACCAGCGTCCTAAGTACATCCGAAGTCAGGGACGGAAACGGGAAACCACGACGCAGCAAAAACAAGCGCCGGAATAAAGAAGACAACCCGAAGAGCATGGCGGTAAACGCCGGATTCAGAAGCTCTCGGTCAGGTCAGCAAAAGCTGCCCTCCAAAGGCAACAGAGACGAACTGTCCAGCCTAACAAGACTCTGGACAAAATATGTCAGATCCACAACACCCCCGATAAACCTGCAAATCACACCCATATAGAATGTTGGGTCTTCAAGCAGTCCGGCAAGCTCAACGCCGAACACAAGGGGCAGGATACACCAAGTGAAGATGAGGACCAGCCTCGCAAGCAAAGCACTGGGGAACAGAAGAAATTCCCACCAGAAGTCAAAATAGTAAATGTGTTACACGTAACGAAGGGGAGAAACAAAGCGGCACTCCTAGAGACACATGCCCCAGGGCCTATCACCGCGGAGTTCTGCCACTGGTTGTCCCAACCAATCACCTTTGACCATTGGGATTACTCGGCAAGTATCCGGCATGCAGGATGGGCTACCTTGGTGTTAGACACGATAATTGATGGATACCACTTCACACGAGTCCTGATGGACGGCGACAGTAGTTTAAAGCTGATATATCAGGACACAGTCCGCAAAATGGGGATAGACCCAACAAAAATCAGCCATAGCAATACTACCTTTAAAGGAGTAACGCCAGGCCTAGAAGCCCATTGCACGGGCTCCCTGCCACTAGAAGTTATATTCGGCTTTCCCGATAACTTCCGCAGCGAAAAGTTAACCTTCCACATCGCTCCATTCCAAAGTGGCCATCAAGCACTACTCTGACGTGAAGCTTTTGCTTGCTTTAACGCAATACCGCATTACGCTTCCCTCATGCTTAAGATGCCTGGTCCATGTGGCATCATTATAGTAAATGGAAATATTTAGCGCTCCTTGCGCACGGAAGACCGTGCGGCCGCCTTGGCAGCTGTACACTAGACGGCCTCACCAACTTGAGCATTTGACAGGTCGTTAAGACCACAGACACAGTTAGACGAGTTCGGTACAGCTATATATAATTGATACAGGTTTGATGGCTATACCCCTATAACAATACAAGGGGCTCAATGCGTGTAAACAAGTGACAATTAGGCTCAACCTTACTCATCTTGAACTGTATATGGTTTATTTAGTATAACCTACCTTTTTGCACGACAACTTTTTAGCTAAGTTCCTCTCTTTTACAGATGACCATCGTGCTACACCCGTCCAGGATATGGCACAACGGAGACACAGGCGCAAACGTGCAGCAGGGACCCGTTCCAAGGATTCTTTTTAGAATAAGACCCTGCGTAAACCTTTTTTTACTGTCTCTTGTTGATACACATCCCCCGGATTCTCAGTACAATTGAGAAGGATGCTGACGTATTGGCATGTGTCCACGTCAGAATATTGCACATACCTGGACACAAGGGGCTTATTACAAAGGGCACTGTTTAGCCCGGTTTACATCATAAAGACCGAATACCTTAGGGAGTGTTCGGCGTCGCGAGTTTGGCCTTATATGCATCAGCTCCGAATCATGTCTTTGGTCAAATGTTGGGTTTGCCCGGCTCCTGTGTTTTGCTGCCTTACGTTCCACTCTATCGGCTAAGGCAGCACTAGGAGAACTACTGCGATTGTGCCTTGGTTCATCCGGACGAGCACCTCAGTAGAGAAAGCCGAAAACTGACTGTCATGATATAGTGTGAGACTGGTCAACCACTCGATGACCTAGCGGAATCTTCGGGATTCCTCTGCCTTAACGAAGGGCCGTTTCCTGGCCAGGCATGTACGCACCCCGAATTCGGATGAGCGTGGAGCCACCAGGGGCTATATAGTAGCCCCACTGTCAAACTCCTCTGGCTAAGTGAAAGTGTTAAAGCATTATAGTCTGATTGCCTAGTTCGCTGCGCTATCACCTCCTTAATGGACCAAGACGTTGGATCAAGTGTGACATGCGTCTTCTCCGAACACCCCCGCATTACATGCGTGGGGGCTGAAGCCGACGACTGCCATCTTTCAGGTTATATACATATATACATAAACGACTGCACAGGAGGCATCATAGTACTTTCGAGCAAAAGTATAAATACAGCCTTGACAAACTCAATAAAACATTGTTTTTACAATGGGAATACATGTCACTCAAACATAATATTCTTCGAGCACTGAGCCTCTATCAAACGAGCGCCTTCAAGAACTTCTTCAAAGTAGTGCTCGACAGCCACTTGGCCTATGGCCGAACCCTGTGCCGCAACAGTGGTGGCATCCATCTCCGCCCAATATGTTTTGACACGGGCAAGGGCTATCCGCGAGCCTTCTATGCACGCCGACCTCTTTACAGCATCGATCTGTGGCACAGCACCAAGGAATTGTTGCACTAAGCTAAAGTAGCTATTCGGCCTTGGCCCTTTCGGCCACAGATGATCCACAACGGACCTCATGGCAAGTCCGGATAACCTATGGAGCTCGGCCCACTCGGCCATTTGCTCGTTCAACAGCAGCGGACAGGCTGGAGCATGAAACTGTGACCAAAATAGTTTTTCCACTTCGTGATCTTTCCGATCCTTGAAGTACTCAGCCGCATCTGCAGCACTTGCAGCCAAATCCACGTAGGCGTCCGCAGAACTCCATAGCCGGTCCAGAGGTGCATACTTCTGATCCCCGAACTTAGTCCGCAACAAGAAGGGCTTCCCAGATACAATATCCGCAGCTTGATGCAGCTCCTCCTTCGTCGCTCTAATTTTGGAGTGGGCTTCCTTGGCAGCAACCCGGGCCTTTTCCAGGTACGTCGCCTTCGTCCGGTTTTCTTCCTCAAGAAGCTGGTAACGGTCAGCAGCATCTTTTAACTCTACAGCCATCTTGGCTATTTTTTCTTTGCTCTCGCAATGCACGGCCTGTTCGGCCTTTAACTCTTCGGTCGCCTTTAAAGCAGACGCATTGCTACTCCTTGCTTGCTCCTTGGCTCGGGCAAGCTCTGCTCGAAGGGTCTCCACGGTGGCAGCTCCATCTGCAATCACAACATATTAAAGATACTGGCATCATGCTGCTCTTATTATGTGACAATCACCAAAAAAATCACTTACCCTGTGCCTCGTCAAGCCGCTTGTTAACAAGCACGATGTCAGCATCTGCCGCATCCAGCTGCCGCTTTAGTTTGGCAAACCCATCAGTCCGGCTAGCCACCGGAGTTCAACCACCTGCACATAAAGGCGGTCTGGTTATTACCTGGGACTATGATCCCCTATTTTCTGCCATTTTTTACGACAACCAGAGTCTCAGGGGCTACCATCTACACAGGGCACATCTAAAAATGTGCGGTACTATCAAAAATGTACATCCTTTTGTGTACCTCAAAACCCGTCAGTAGGCTCATAAAGGCTTCATGCAACCCGCTTTCGGCGGATGAAATCCTTTCAATCACCGTACCCATCAATGTGCGGTGCTCTTCTGAGATAGCCGCTT
Organism: Triticum dicoccoides; assembly: GCF_002162155.2. Lineage (NCBI taxonomy): Eukaryota > Viridiplantae > Streptophyta > Magnoliopsida > Poales > Poaceae > Triticum > Triticum dicoccoides. The sequence goes on from NC_041384.1 coordinate 104,559,247, forward strand.
GCTCTAGCAGATCCCTCAGTACGTCCGACCGCACACCAGACGGTGCCGGACTCTTTCGATTACTCTCTTCAAGAGCCGGATACCGAGGACTTCGGGTGGCCACAGGATTACCTTCTGGCCTTGCCGGATCAAGAGAAACCCTCCGTGACGACACCTCGAGGTCGCCCGCCTCATGAGGCGGTATGGCAGGGGGAGGCGTTTCGCTCTCCATCATCTCTGGAAGAAGATCCCCTGAAGACGAGCTCTGCTGAGAAGGGCTAAGATACGAACTGCAAGATAAATGCCTCGGTTATTTTCCTCAGAGGTAAAGCGAGATATTGTCATTATTAAGTACCCTTTTACTTACAGCTCGGTGGAGGGCTGATCCCCTTGAGGGCATAGTGCGGCCAGGGTATCCCCCAGGGCAGGACCCTCCGACGGAGATTTCTTCCCCCGTTTGGAGACCATTGTCTCCGGTTCCTTAGAGGTGGTTCTCTTCCTTCCCTGGGGAGAGGAAGTTCCAGTTCCTCCTTCCCGGCTAACCTCCTTCGCGGAGGCGCTAGCCTCCTTGTTCCCCCCTTCATCCTCTCCTGAGGGCGCTTGATAAGGCACGATCTCCAACATCCTGGTTAGCACGGGATTTGGTGAGGTCTTAGGGAGGGGGGACGGACACCTGACCAACTTTGCCTTCACTATCCAATCCTGGGTCAAAGAGCGGCTTTTTTAGGGCAATGTTGCGATAAATAAACGGGCAGTGTGTTCGGATGCAGGGCTACTTACTTGGGTATCTAGGCGATTGCAGCTCAGACCTGCATCCTCAGTGATGTTCGGACACATTATTTGTGGTCCGAAGAACAATTTGTACATCTCTCCATGTGTCATGCCGAGGAAATGTTTAATAGCTCGCGGTCCTTTTGGTTAGAATTCCCACATGCGAAGGGGCCGGCGTTTGCAAGGCTAGACTTGACGAACTAGCATAACTTGCACTACCATAACCAGACTGAAATCTCTCTCAAAGAGATCTTGGATACGGCTTTGCAGTATTGGCACATCCTTGGCTGGACCCCAGCTCAGCCCCCTGCTGATCCATGACATCAGTTGTGGTGGGGGCCTGAGCGAAAGGTGGGGGCAGCTACCCACTTGGCACTTTGGGAAGCTGTGATGTAGAACCTCTCCCGCTGCCACAGTCCGGACACCTCTGGGAAGAAGCCCTCAGGCCATGGAGCGTCAGCGATTTTGCTTATTAAAGCGCCTCCGCACGTTGCGTGCTGCCCCTCGATCATCTTCAGCTTCACATCGAAGGTCTTGAGCCACAGGCCGAAGTGAGGGGTAATGCGGAGGAAGGCCTCACATACGACAATAAATGTCGAGATGTGAAGGAAGGGAATCCGGGGCCAAATCGTGAAAATCTAGCCCATAATAGAACATGAGACCCCTAAAGAAGGGATCCAGAGCGAGGCCTAGTCCTTGAAGGAAGTGGGAGACGAACACAACGCTCTCATTAGGTTTGGGAGTAGGGATGACCTGCCCTTGGGCGGGCAGCCGATGCGAAATTTCGGCGGTCAGATATCTGGCCTCTCTCAACCTCTTGATGTCCTCCTCCGTGACGGAGGAAGGCATCCACCGACCTTGAAGGTTGGATCCGGACATAGTTGAAGGTCCGAAGCACCTGACCTGAGCTTTGGGTGTTAGAACTTGAGGCGGGGGAAGGATTTTATTGAGCACGAGAGGGAAAAAAGAAAAAGCCTTGTCCCCTTTATAAAGAGGGTGAATATCAAGCGTCCTCCTCGTAGCCGTTTAGGACTTGCCTAAGATCTAGGAGTCCTACCAATAGGCACGGTTGGGTTACCCACGTCCGTATTGATGAGAATCCCGTAATAAAGGGGACACGATCTCTACTTCGACAAGACATGCCAAGGAAACCGCCTCGCGAAACATGCTGAGATTGGTTATGAAAAATGATTCGAATAAAGACCTGGCTGTGGTGTGATGTCACACTGCGAAATGCATCGGCATATTAGATTTGTGAAAATATTATTCTCTCTACGGTTGTATGTGGAACTTGTTTTGCAGAGCCGGACACGATCCTCGTGTTCAAAATCTTCTATGAAGTATTCGGAGGAGGAACCCGCCTTGCAATGCCGAAGACAATCTGCGTGCCGGACTCATCGTCATTGAAGCCTGGTTTAGGGGCTACTGAGGGAGTCCTGGATTAGGGGGTATCCGGACAGCCGGACTATATCCTTTGGTCGGACTGTTGGACTATGAAGATACAAGATTGAAGACTTCGTCCCGTGTCCGGATGGGACTCTCCTTGGCGTGGAAGGCACGCTTGGCGGTACGGATATGTAGATTTCCTTCCTTGTAACCGACTCTGTGTAACCCTAGCCCCCTCCGGTGTCTATATAAACCGGAGGTTTTAGTCCGTAGGACCAACAACAACAATCATACCATAGGCTAGCTTCTAGGGTTTAGCCTCTTCGATCTCGTGGTACTACTCATATCATCAAGAACAACAACTCTTGTACTACTCATATCATCAAGAACAATCAAGCAGGACATAGGGTTTTACCTCCATCAAGAGGGCCCGAACCTGGGAAAACATCGTGTCCCCTGCCTCCTGTTACCATCTGCCTAGATGCACAGTTCGGGACCCCCTACTCGAGATCCGCCGGTTTTGACACCGACAACAGGCTTCTCCAAAAGTCTGTACAAACCCAAATGCTTTGATCACGCTATCAAAGCGTTTATTCCAACTCCGAGAGGCTTGCACCAGTCCATAAATGGATCGCTGGAGCTTGCACACTTTCAAAATTGCACATTTTCAAAATTTCATTTTAGGGCCAAGAAAGTGTTCATCTCGTTCTAAATATTTTATTTAGACGGTGAAAATTTATTTTGGCATTTTTAGATTTTTATTTTATTTTCTAGGATTTTATTTCTGTCGGCGAAATTGTTTTAAAAAAACTCCCCGCGCCGACTGGGCCGAACCCAGCGGGGCCGCCGGCCCAAGTCGTCGCCGCCGCCTCCCGTGCGCGAGCGCCGCCGTCGCCGCCGACTCGGACAAGAGTCCGAGCCGGACTCCTCCGCCGCGCCTTGCCCCCTCCCCCAAGTCGCCCCCCTCCTTTGTATACGCGCCACCCCGGCCCCCCACCACCACACCACCACCATCGCCGGAGCCCCTCGCCGGAGGTACCATGCCGGATCCCAAGCCGCCGGTTTTTTTAAAAAACCATTCGGTTTTTTTAGAAACCCTAGTTCATTTTTTTAGATCAGTTCGCCGGTTTTTCTCGGTTCTTCTATTTAGCGGACGTTCGTCCGTACATTCATTCTAATGAACAGTTTTCGCCCGTTAGTTACAGTTAACAAATGCTCGTTCGTTAGTCTGTTCGTTAGTTTCTTTTTATTGGATTACTCCGCGATTATTTTCGATCGCGATTTCTGATCCGATCTTAGTTTCTGTTTATCTTTTCGCTCGTTAGTCGGAATGAGGCGATTCAAGCGCCTAGATCTTCGTCTCGAGACCCTCTTTTTGTTTAACCAACCTGCACAAGTTTTTGCTACTGTAAAATTTGACCTAGGTCTAGATTAGTAAACGGATCTTGTTTCTTTCGCCGTTTGAGTTTTGTTGCTCCGTTTGATTTGATTATTTTTGCTAACCGGAGTTCTTAAGTTGAACTTTCTGGTCAACCTCTTTTATTTGAGTTTTTCTTGTGCATATTTGCTTGTTGCTTATGTATGTTATTGTTTGTTTGCGTAGAACACCCGGAGTGCAAAGCGTGTTACTACGAGTCTCTAGGATTCGCGGATCGTCAGCAAGGCAAGTAACACATTGATCATACTCTTTTCATACCTAGTTTTTATGCATTAGTTCCAATCCTCAAACATTGCATGATTAGGATTTCATTAACTTGTGGGTTGGGAAGTAGTTATTGAGGTAGAACCTATTGCCCTGTTACTGTCAAACCCTTGGGAGTTACTTCTACGCGTTGCTTATATTACTATGCTATGCTATGCTCGTAGACGTGGTTTGGGTTTGAGTGAAATCCATTACAGATGAGAGATTGTTAATTAATGGTTCAACTTAAGGTGGCAACTTAAATAAACATCTGGGTGGATTGAGGCACCTGGGGAACTCAGTGTTGTCTGTTTTTTTGGAAATCCCGGGGTACCTGTGTGATCTTCCTATGGACCACCACCTAGGCTCAAAGGGAACTGAGATGATTCATGCTAGAAACTTCCGTGTGCAGCTCAGCTATGCTGTTGGAGTTGATGGACTCACTTTATCTTCCAAGCCTTCCGCTGTTATCACATTAGATGGCCTTAAGCCATATTATTGTAATAAGTTCTCTTTGGAGACATTCGATGTAATAAGTGTGTGATTGCTACTCTGCTATAAATCCTCGAGTACTATGTGTGTCAGCATTACCGATCCAGGGATGACACTGAAGCACAGAGACTTGACCATCTGAGGTCGGGTCGACATTTTTGTTGGGGAACATTGCAGTAAACAAAAATTTTCCTATAGTTTCACCAAGATCCATCTAGGAGTTCATCTAGCAACGAGTGATCAGATTGCATCTACATACCTTTGTAGATCATGCGCGGAAGCGTTCAGAATGGGGATGAGGAAGGCGTACTCAACGTGATCCAAATCACCGGAGATCCTAGCGCCGAACGGACGGCACCTCCGCGTTCAACACACGTACGGTCAGCGTAACGTCTCCTTCTTCTTGATCCAGCAAGGGGGAGGAGAGGTTGAGGAAGATGGCTCCAACAGCAGCACGACGGCGTGGTGGTGGTGGAGCTGCAGTACTCCGGCAGGGCTTCGCCAAGCACTATGGAGGAGGAGGATGTGTTGGAGAGGGAGAGGGAGGCACCAAAGGCGTGGATTGAGAGGCCCTCCTTCCCCCACTATATATAGGGAGCCTAGGGGGGGCGCCGGCCCTAGGAGATCCAATCTCCTAGGGGGGCGGCGGCCAAGGGAGGAATCCCTCCTCCCCAAGGCACCTAGGAGGTGCCTTCCCCTTTTGGGACTCTTCCCTTCCTTATCTCTTGGCGCATAGGCCTCTTGGGGCTGGTGCCCTTGGCCCATATGGGCCAAGGCGCATCCCCTACAGCCCATGTGGCCCCCTGGGGCAGGTGGCCCCACCCGGTGGACCCCCGGGACCCTTCCGGTGGTCCCGGTACAATACCGGTGACCCCGAAACTTGTCCCGATGGCCGAAATAGCACTTCCTATATATAATTCTTTACCTTCGGACCATTTCGGAACTCCTCGTGACGTCCGGGATCTCATCCGGGACTCCGAACAACATTCGGGTTACTGCATATACATATCCCTACAACCCTAGCGTCACTGAACCTTAAGTGTGTAGACCCTACGGGTTCGGGAGACATGTAGACATGACCGAGATCGCTCTCCGGTCAATAACCAACAGCGGGATCTGGATACCCATGTTGGATCCCACATGCTCCTCGATGATCTCATCGGATGAACCACGATGTCGAGGATTCAAGCAACCCCGTATACAATTCCCTTTGTCAATTGGTATGTTACTTGCCCGAGATCCGATCGTCGGTATCCCAATACCTTGTTCAATCTCGTTACCGGCTAGTCACTTTACTCGTACCGTAATGCATGATCCCGTGACCAGACACTTGGTCACTTTGAGCTCATTATGATGATGCATTACCGAGTGGGCCCAGTGATACCTCTCCGTCATGCGGAGTGACAAATCCCAGTCTTGATCCGTGTCAACCCAACAAACACTTTCGGAGATACCCGTAGTATACCTTTATAGTCACCCAGTTACGTTGTGATGTTTGGTACACCCAAAGCACTCCTACGGTATCCGGGAGTTACACGATCTCATGGTCTAAGGAAAAGATACTTGACATTGGAAAACTCTAGCAAACGAACTATACAATCTTATGCTATGTTTAGGATTGGGTCTTGTCCATCACATCATTCTCCTAATGATGTGATCCCGTTATCAATGACATCCAATGTCCATAGTCAGGAAACCATGACTATCTGTTGATCAACGAGCTAGTCAACTAGAGCCTTACTAGGGACATGTTGGTGTCTATTATTCACACATGTATTATGATTTCCGGATAACACAATTATAGCATGAATAAAAGACAATTATCATGAACAACGAAATATAATAATAATGCTTTTATTATTGCCTCTAGGTCATATTTCCAACAGTCTCCCACTTGCACTAGAGTCAATAATCTAGTTACATTGTGATGAATCGAACACCCATGGAATTCTGGTGTTGATCATGTTTTGCTCTAGGGAGAGGTTTAGTCAACGGATCTGCTACATTCAGGTCCGTATGTACTTTACAAATATCTATGTCTCCATCTTGAACATTTTCACGAATGGAGTTGAAGCGACTCTTGATGTGCCTTGTCTTCTTGTGAAACTTGGGCTCCTTGGCAAGTGCAATAGCTCCAGTGTTGTCACAGAAGAGCTTGATCGGCCCCGACGCATTGGGTATGACTCCTAGGTCGGTGATGAACTCCTTCACCCAAATTGCTTCATGCGCTGCCTCCGAGGCTGCCATGTACTCCGCTTCACATGTAGATCCCGCCACAACGCTCTGCTTGCAACTGCACCAGCTTACTGCCCCACCATTCAAAATATACACGTATCCAGTTTGTGACTTTGAGTCATCCAGATCTGTGTCGAAGCTAGCATCGACGTAACCCTTTACGACGAGCTCTTCGTCACCTCCATAGATGAGAAACATTTCCTTAGTCCTTTTCAGGTACTTCAGGATATTCTTGACCGTTGTCCAGTGTTCCTTGCCGGGATTACTTTGGTACCTTCCTACCAAACTTACGGCAAGGTTTACATCAGGTCTGGTACATAGCATGGCATACATAATAGAACCTATGGCTGAGGCATAGGGGATGACACTCATCTCTTCTATATCTTCTGCCATGGTCGGACATTGAGCTGAGCGCCGCCGCCTCCCGTGCGCGAGCGCCGCCGTCGCCGCCGACTCGGACAAGAGTCCGAGCCGGACTCCTCCGCCGCGCCTTGCCCCCTCCCCCAAGTCGCCCCCCTTTATATGCGCGCCACCCCGGCCCCCCACCACCACACCGCCATCGTCGCCGGAGCCCCTCGCCGGAGGTACCGTGCCGGATCCTGAGCCGCCGTTTTTTTAAAAAAACCATTCGGTTTTTTAGAAACCCTAGTTCGTTTTTTTAGATCAGTTCGCCGGTTTTTCTCGGTTCTTCTATTTAGCGGACATTCATCCGTACATTCATTTTAACGAACAGATTTCGCCCGTTAGTTACAGTTAACAAATGCTCGTTCGTTAGTCTGTTCGTTAGTTTCTTTTTATTGGATTACTCCGCGATTATTTTCGATCGCGATTTCTGATCCGATCTTAGTTTCTGTTTATCTTTTCGCTCGTTAGTCGGAATCAGGCGATTCAAGCGCCTAGATCTTCGTCTCGAGACCCTCTTTTTGTTTAACCAACCTGCACAAGTTTTTGCTACTGTAAAATTTACCTAGGTCTAGATTAGTAAATGGATCTTGTTTCTTTCGCCATTTGAGTTTCGTTGCTCCGTTTGATTTGATTATTTTTGCTAACCGGAGTTCTTAAGTTAAACTTTCTGGTCAACCTCTTTTATTTGAGTTTTGCTTGTGCATATTTGCTTGTAGCTTATGGATGTTATTGTTTGTTTGCGTAGAACACCTGGAGTGCAAAGCGTGTTACTACGAGTCTCTAGGATTCGCGGATCGTCAGCAAGGCAAGTAACACATTGATCATACTCTTTTCATACCTACTTTTTATGCATTAGTTCCAATCCTCAAACATTGCATGATTAGGATTTCATTAACTTGTGGGTTGGGAAGTAATTATTGAGGTAGAACCTATTGCCCTATTACTGTCAAACCCTTGGGAGTTACTTCTACGCATTGCTTATATTACTATGCTATGCTATGCTCGTAGATGTGGTTTGGGTTTGAGTGAAATCCATTATAGATGAGAGATTGTTAATTAATGGTTCAACTTAAGGTGGCAACTTAAATAAACATCTGGGTGGGTCGAGGCACCTAGGGAACTCAGTGTTGTCTGTTTTTTTTTTGGAAATCCCGGGGTACCCGTGTGATCTTCCTATGGACCGCCACCCAGGCTCAAAGGGAACTGAGATGATTCATGCTAGAAACTTCCGTGTGCAGCTCAGCTATGCCGTTGGAGTTGATGGACTCACTTTATCTTCCAAGCCTTCCGTTGTTATCACATTAGATGACCTTAAGCCATATTATTGTAATAAGTTCTCTTTGGAGACATTTGATGTAATAAGTTTGTGATTGCTACTCTGCTATAAATCCTCGAGTACTATGTGTGTCAGCATTACCGATCCAGGGATGACACTGAAGCATAGAGACTTGACCATCTGAGGTCGGGTCGACATTTTAAACTAAGTTCATGATAATTAAGTTCATCTAATCAAATTATTTAATGAACTCCCACTCAGACAGACATCCCTCTAGTCATCCAAGTGATACATGATCCGAATCGACTAGGCCGCGTCCGATCATCACGTGAGACGGACTAGTCATCAATGGTGAACATCTCCATGTTGATCATATCTACTATACGACTCATGTTTGACCTTTCAGTCTTCCGTGTTCCGAGGCCATGTCTGTACATGCTAGTCTCGTCAAGTCAACCTCAGTGTTTTGCATGTGTAAATCTGGCTTACACCCATTGTATGCGAACGTTAGAATCTATCACATCCGATCATCACGTGGAGCTTCGAAACAACGAACCTTTGCAACGGTGCACAGTTAGGGGGAACACTTTTCTTGAAATTTTAGTGAGGGGTCATCTTATTTATGCTATCGTCGTTCTAAGCAAATAAGATGTAAACATGACAAACATCACATGCAAATCATAAAGTGACATGATATGGCCAATATTATATTGCGCCTTTGATCTCCATCTTCGAGGCACGGGATGAACACCATCATCACCGGCATGACACCATGATCTCCATCAATGATGTCTACTACACAACCTTCTTGTAGACGTTGTTGGGCCTCCAAGTGCAGAGGTTTGTAGGACAGTAGAAAATTTCTCTCAAGTGGATGACCTAAGGTTTATCAATCCGTAGGAGGCGTAGGATGAAGATGGTCTCCCTCAAACAACCCTGCAACCAAATAGCAAAGAGTCTCTTGTGTCCCCAACACACCCAATACAATGGTAAATTGTATAGGTGCACTAGTTCGGCGAAGAGATGGTGATACAAGTGGTATATGGATGGTAGATAAAGGTTTTTGTAATCTGAAAATATAAAAACAGCAAGGTAACGAATGATAAAAGTGAGCGTAAACGGTATTGCAATGCTAGGAAATAAAGCCTAGGGTTCATACTTTCACTAGTGCAAGTTCTCTCAACAATAATAACATAATTGGATCACATAACTATCCCTCAACATGCAACAAAGAGTCACCCCAAAGTCACTAATAGCGATCCTATAAGTGTCACTAATCCGTTGGGCTATTCCTATAAGTGTCACAAACAGCCCTAGAGTTCGTACTAGAATAACACCTTAAGACACAAATCAACCAAAACCCTAATGTCACCTAGATACTCCAATGTCACCTCAAGTATCCGTGGGTATGATTATACGATATGCATCACACAATCTCAGATTCATCTATTCAACCAACACATAGAACCTCAAAGAGTGCCCCAAAGTTTCTACCGGAGAGTCAAGACGAAAACGTGTGCCAACGCCTATGCATAGATTCCCAAGGTCATGGAACCCGCAAGTTGATCACCAAAACATACATCAAGTGGATCAATAGAATACCCCATTGTCACCATGGGTATCCCACGCAAGACATACATCAAGTGTTCTCAAATCCTTAAAGACTCAATCCGATAAGATAACTTCAAAGGGAAAACTCAATCCATTACAAGAGAGTAGAGGGGGAGAAACATCATAAGATCCAAATATAATAGCAAAGCTCGCGATACATCAAGATCGTACCACCTCAAGAACACGAGAGAGAGAGAGAGAGAGATCAAAAACATAGCTACTGGTACATACCCTCAGCCCCGAGGGAGAACTACTCCCTCCTCGTCATGGAGAGCGCCGGGATGATGAAGATGGCCACCGGTGAGGGTTCCCCCTCTGTCGGGGTGCCGGAACGGGTCTAGATTGGTTTTCGGTGGCTATAGAGGCTTCTGGCGGTGGAACTTCCGATCTATTGTGCCCCCTGATGGTTTTAGGGTGTATTGGTTTATATAGGAGGAAGGAATACGTCAGGGGAGCCACAAGGGGCCCATGAGGGTGGAGGGCACGCCCAAGGGGTGGGCGCGCCCCCTGGCTCGTGTCTTCCTTGTTGCTTCCCTTACGTACACTCCAAGTCTTCTAGGTTACTTCCGTTCCAAAAATAAGTTCCGTGAAGTTTCAGGTCAATTGGACTCCGTTTGATTTTCCTTTCTGCGATACTCTAAAACAAGGAAAAAACAGAAACTGACACTGGGCTCTAGGTTAATAGGTTAGTCCCAAAAATCATATAAAATAGCATATAAATGCATATAAAAAATCCAAGGTTGATAATATAATAGCATGGAACAATCAAAAATTATTGATACGTTGGAGACGTATCAGCATCCCCAAGCTTAATTCCTGCTCGTCCTCGAGTAGGTAAATGATAAAAACAGAATTTTTGATGTGGAATGCTACTTGGCATAATTTCAATATAATTCTTCTTATTGAGGCATGAATGTTCAGATTTGATATGATTCAAGATAAAAGTTTAATGTTGACATAAAAACAATAATACATCAAGCATACTAACTAAGCAATTATGTCTTATCAAAATAACATAGCCAAAGCAAGTTATCCCTACAAAATCATATAGTCTGGCTATGCTCCATCTTCCCCACACAAAATATTCATATCATGTACGACCCCGGTTTTGGCCAAGCATTTGGTTCATACTTTTAACGCGCTTCGGCCTTTTCAACTCTTACACAATACATGAGCGCAAGCCATGGATATAGCACTATGGTGGAATAAGGTATAATGGTAGGGGTTGTGTGGGAAGACAAAAAAGGAGAAAGTCTCACAACAACGAGGCTAATCAACGGGCTATGGAGATGCCCATCAATTGATGTTAATGCGAGGAGTAGGGATTGCCATGCAACGGATGCACTAGAGCTATAAGTGTGTGAAGGCTCAAAAGGAAACTAAGTGGGTGTGCATCCAACTTGCTTGCTCATGAAGACCTTGGGCATTTGAGGAAGCCCATCATTGGAATATACAAGCCAAGTTCTATAATGAAATTTCCCACTAGTATATGAAAGTGGCAATATGAGAGACTCTCTATTATGAAGATCACGGTGCTACTTTGAAGCACAAGTGTGGTAAAAGGATAGTAACATTGTCCCTTCTCTCTTTTCTCTCATTTTTTTGGCCTTTTCTCTTCTTTTTTCTTTATGGCCTCTCTTTTTTTATTTAGTCTGGAGTCTCATCTCGACTTGTGGGGGAATCATAGTCTCCATCATCCTTTCCTCACTTGGGACAATGCTCTAATAATGATGATCATCACACTTTTATTTACTTACAACTCATGAATTACAACTCACTACTTAGAACAAAATATGACTCTATATGAATGCCTCCAGCGGTGTGCCGGGATATGAAATGAATCAAGAGCGACATGTATGAAAGAATTATGAATGGTGGCTTTGCCACAAATATAATGTCAACTACATGATCATGCAAAGCAATATGACAATAATGGAGTATGTCATGGTAAATGAAACGGTGAAAAGTTGCATGGCAATGTATCTCGGAATGGCTATGGAAATGCCATGACAGGTAGGTATGGTGGCTATTTTGAGGAAGATATAAGGAGGTTTATGTGTGATAGAGCATATCATATCACGGGGTTTGGATGCACCGGCGAAGTTTGCACCGACTCTCAAGGTGAGAAAGGGCAATGCGCGGTACCGAAGAGGCTAGAAAATTGCGGAAAGGTAAGTGTGCGTATAATCCATGGACTCACATTAGTCATAAAGAACTCATATACTTACTGCAAAAATTTATTAGCCCTCGAAGCAAAGTACTACTACGCATGCTCCTAGGGGAATGGTTGGTAGGAGTTAACCATCGCGCAATCCCGACCGCCACACAAAGGAAGACAATCAACAAATACTTCATGCTCCGACTTCGTTACATAATGGTTCACCATACGTGCATGCTACGGGAATCACAAACTCCAACACATGTATTCTTCAATTCCACAATTACTCAACTAGCACAACTATGATATTACTACCTTTATATCTCAAAACAATTATCAAGCATCAAATTTCTCATGGTATTAATTAAAGCAAATTGCCATGCTATTTTAGGACTCTCAAAATAATATAAGTGAAGCATGAGAGTTCATCTATTTCTTCAAAACAAAACCACCGTCGTGCTCTAAAAAGGTATAAGTGAAGCACAAGGGCAAATGACAAACTACTCCAAAAGATATAAGTGAAGATCAATGAGTAGTTGAATAATTATGCAACTATGTGAAGACTCCAATTTAATAATTTCAGATCTTGATATTTTATTCAAACAGCAAGCAAAACAAAGTAAAATTACATTCTAAGAATGGCAAACATCATGTGAAGAAGTAAAAACTTAGGATCAACCGAAACTAACCGATAGTTGTTGAAGAAGAAAGGTGGGATGCCAACCGGGGCATCCCCAATCTTAGACGCTTGAGACTTATTGAAATATCATCTTGGGATGCCTTGGGCATCCCCAAGCTTGAGCTTTTGTGTCTCCTTAATTCCTCTCATATCACGGTCTCCCTAAATCTCAAAAGCTTCATCCACACAAAACTCAACAAGACTCGTGAGATAAGTTAGTATAAACCATTGCAAAAACCTTATCATACTCTACTGTAGAAAATCACTAAAATTGTTATTCAACATTGCATACTAAATGCCTCTGCATATTTAATAGTCCTATCCTCAAATAGAATCATTGCAAACATAACAGCAATCTGCCTAAACAGGACAGTCTGTAAAGAGTGCAGCAAGATTCATACTTACCTAGCTCCAAAAATTATGAAAGAAATTCCCACTGTAGTAAATTTATCAGAGCTTAATATGCAAAAGGTTTCAACATTTTATCACATTCTGACTTTTCTAGGGAATTATTGCAACAGCGGTAAACTTTCTGTTTTCAAACACCAACATGTATACTTGTAACATAGGCATAGTAGAGGCTATCGATGCCACTTTTATTGAAATAAAAGATGCAAAACATTGTTCTAAATAACATCAAGCAAATTCTAACAAAATAAATTGACGCTCTAAGCAAAACACATATCATGTGGTGAATAAAAATATAGCTCCAAGTAAAGTTATCGATGAACGAAGACGAAAGAGGGGATGCCTTCCGGGGCAGCCCCAAGCTTAAGCTTTTGGTTGTCCTTGAATATTACCTTGGGGTTCCTTGGTCATCCCCAATATTAGGCTCTTGACACAACTTATTCCATAGTCCATCGAATCTTTACCAAAAACTTGAAAACTTCACAACACAAAACTCAACAGAGAACTCGTAAGCTCCGTTAGTATAACAAAGCAAATCACCATCATAAGGTACTGTAATGAACTCATTATAAATTCATATTGGTGTAATATCTACTGTATTCCAACTTCTCTATGGTTCATACCCTCCGATACTACTCATAGATTCATCAAAATAAGCAAACAACACAATGAAAACAGAATCTGTCAAAAACAGAACAGTCTGTAGTAATCTTAGGTTTAGACCACTTCTGGAACTCATAAAATTCTCAAATAAATTGGTGGACCTGAGGAATTTATCTATTAATCATATTCAAAAAGAATTAACTAAATATCATTCTCCAGTAAAAAATGGCATCTAATCTCGTGAGCACTAAAGTTTCTGTTTTTTACAGCAAGATCGCAAAGACTTTCCCCAAGTCTTCCCAAAGGTTCTACTTGGCACAAACACTAATTAAAACATAAAAACTCAATCATAAAAGAGGCTAGATAAATTATTTATTGCTAAACAGGAGAAAAAGGTAAATAACAAAAATAAAATTGGGTTGCCTCCCAACAAGCGCTATCGTTTAACGCCCCTAGCTAGGCATGATGATTTCAATGATGCTCACATAAAAGATAAGAATTGAAACATAAAGAGAGCATCATGAAGAATATGACTAGCACATTTAAGTCTAACCCACTTCCTATGCATAGGTATTTTGTGAGCAAACAACTTATGGGAAGAATAATCAACTTGCATAGGAACGTAAAACAAACATAACTTCATAACTTTAAGCACATAGAGAGGAAACTTGATATTATTGCAATTCCTACAAGCATATATTCCTCCCTCATAATAATTTTCAGTAGCATCATGAATTAATTCAACAATATAACCAGCACCTAAAGCATTCTTTTCATGATCTACAAGCATATAAAATTTACTACTCTCCACATAAGCAAAATTCTTCTCATTCGGGATAGTGGGAGCAAACTCAACAAAATAACTCTCATGTGAGGCATAATCCAATTGAAAACTAAAATCATGATGACAAGTTTCATGGATATCATTATTCTTTATAGCATAGAAGTCATCACAATAATCATCATAGATAGCAACTTTGTTCTCATAATCAATTGGAACCTCTTCCGAAATAGTGGATTCATCACAAAATAAAGTCACGACCTCTCCAAATCCACTTTCATCAATATAATCATCATAAATAGGAGGCATCCTTTCATCATAATAAATTTGCTCATCAAAACTTGGGGGACAAAAAATATCATCTTCATCAAACATAGCTTCCCCAAGCTTGTGGCTTTGCATATCATTAACATCATGTATATTCAAGGAATTCATACTAACAACATTGCAATCATGCTCATCATTCAAATATTTAGTGCCAAACATTCTAATGCATTCTTCTTCTAGCACTTGGGCACAATTATCAGAATCCTTATTTTCATGACAGATACTAAAAAGATGAAGCATATGAGGTACCCTTAGTTCCATATTTTTATAATTTTCTTTTATAGACTAAACTAGTGATAAAACAAGAAACAAAAAGATTCGATTGCAAGATCTAAAGATATACCTTCAAGCGCTAACCTCCCCGGCAACGGTGCCAGAAAAGAGCTTAGTTGACGGGGTGTTAGTGCCGCTTACCTAGCCTCCCCGGCAACGGCGCCAGAAAAGAGCTTGATGTCTACCACACAACCTTCTTCTTGTAGACATTGTTGGGCCTCCAAGTGCAGAGGTTTGTAGGACAGTAGAAAATTTCCCTCAAGTGGATGACCTAAGGTTTATCAATCCGTAGGAGGCGTAGGATGAAGATGATCTCTCTCAAGCAACCCTGCAACCAAATAGCAAAGAGTCTCTTGTGTCCCCAACACACCCAATACAATGGTAAATTGTATAGGTGCACTAGTTTGGCGAAGAGATGGTGATACAAGTGGTATATGGATGGTAGATAAAGGTTTTTGTAATCTGAAAATATAAAAACAGCATGGTAACGAATGATAAAAGTGAGCGTAAACGGTATTGCAATGCTAGTAAATAAGGCCTAAGGTTCGTAATTTCACTAGTGCAAGTTCTCTCAACAATAATAACATAACTGGATCACATAACTATCCCTCAACATGCAACAAAGAGTCACTCCAAAGTCACTAATAGTGGAGAACAAACGAAGAGATTATGGTAGGGTACGAAACCACCTCAAAGTTATTCTTTCTAATCAATCAGTTGGGCTATTCCTATAAGTGTCACAAACAGCCCTAGAGTTCGTACTAGAATAACACCTTAAGACACAAATCAACCAAAACCCTAATGTCACCTAGATACTCCAATGTCAGCTCAAGTATCCATGTGTATGATTATACGATATGCATCACACAATCTCAGATTCATCTATTCAACCAACACATAGAACCTCAAAGAGTGCCCCAAAGTTTCTACCGGAGAGTCAAGACGAAAACGTGTGCCAACCCCTATGCATATATTCCCAAGGTCACGGAACCCGCAAGTTGATCACCAAAACATACATCAAGTGGATCAATAGAATACCCCATTGTCACCACGGGTATCCCACACAAGACATACATCAAGTGTTCCCAAATCCTTAAAGACTTAATCCTCCGAGTTCTGCACACGTTCAACTCGATGATGTCCCTCTGACTCCGATCCAGCCGAGTCTTGAGGGAGAGTTTTGTCAGCACGACAACATGGTGATGATGATGATGTTCTACCGACGCAGGGCTTTGCCTAAGCACCGCTACGATATGATCGAGGTGGATTATGGTGGAGGGGGCACCGCACACGGCTAAGAGATCAAGAGATCAATTGTTGTGTCCATGGGGTGCCCCATCCTCTGTATATAAAGGGGGGAAGGAGGAGGGGGCTTCCAAGAGGAGGAGGCACGCCCAAGGGGGGGCAATCCTACTCCAAGTAGGTTTTGCCCCCTTTCCTATTCCAACTAGGAGAAGGGGGAAGGAGGAGGTGGAGAGAAGGAAGGAGAAGGGGGGCCGCGCCCCCTTCCCATTCCCAATTCGGATTGGGGCAAGGGGGGCCGCGCGCCACCTCCTGCCGCCTCTCCTCTTCCACCACTTTTGGGCCATGAGGCCCAATAAGCCCCGGGGGTGTTCTGGTAACCCCCCGGTACTCCGGTATATATCCGATAACCCCCGGAACCATTCCGGTGTCCGAATATAGTCATCCAATATATCAATCTTCATGTCTCGACCATTTTGAGACTCCTCGTCATGTCCGTGATCACATTCGGGACTCCGAACTACCTTCGTTACATCAAAACACACAAACTCATAATATAACCGTCATCAAACTTTAAGCGTGCGGACCCTACGGGTTCGAGAACTATGTAGACATGACCGACACACGTCTCTGGTCAATAACCAATAGCAGAACCTGGATGCTCATATTGGCTCCTACATATTCTACGAAGATCTTTATCGGCCAAACCGCATAACAACATACATTGTTCCCTTTGTCATCGGTATGTTACTTGTCCGAGATTTGATCGTCGGTATCTCAATACCTAGTTCAATCTCGTTACCGGGAAGTCTCTTTACTCATTCCGTAACACATCATCCTGCAACTAACTCAATTGTTGCAATGCTTGCAAGGCTTAAGTTATGTGCATTACCGAGTGGGCCCAGAGATACCTCTCCGACAATCAGAGTGACAAATCCTAATCTCGAAATACACCAACCCAACAAGTACCTTCGGAGACACCTGTAGAGCACCTTTATAATCACCCAGTTATGTTGTGACGTTTGGTAGCACACAAAGTGTTCCTCCGGTAAACGGGATTTGCATAATCTCATAGTCATAGGAACATGTATAAGTCATGAAGAAAGCAATAGCAACAAACTAAATGATCAAGTGCTAAGCTAACGGAATGGGTCAAGTCAATCACATCATTCTACTAATGATGTGATCCCATTAATCAAATGACAACTCATGTCTATGGTTAGGAAACATAACCATCTTTGATCAACAAGCTAGTCAAGTAGAGGCATACTAGTGACACTCTGTTTGTCTATGTATTCACACATGTATTATGTTTCTGGTTAATACATTTCTAGCATGAATAATAAACATTTATCATGATATAAGGAAAGAAATAATAACTTTATTATTGCCTCTTGGGCATATTTCCTTCAGTATCCCACTTGCACTAGAGTCAATAATCTAGATTACACAGTAATGATTCTAACACCCATGGAGCCTTGGTGATGATCATGTTTTGCTCGTGGAAGAGGCTTAGTCAACTGGTCTGCAACATTCAGATCCGTATGTGTAATGCCCTCGATGCGGCTATATCTCCCACGTGTCGAAGCACGACTTAGAGGTATAACCACATTGAAAGCAATGTCACAAGTGAGGTAATCTTCACACAACCCATGTAATACATAAGGGAAACGATACATAGTTGGCTTACAATCGCCACTTCACACAATTACATGAATAAAACATTACAACATCCAGATACAATCGAGGTCCGACTACGGAACCAAAATAAAAGAAGAACCCCAAATGCGACACGGTCCCCGATCGACCCCAACTGGGCTCCCCTACTGATCAACTAGAATGAAACAACACAAAGGACAAGATCTTCAACGAGCTCCTCCTGGAGCTTGGTTGTGTCACCTGCTCGGTAACATCGGCACCTGCAAACTGGTTTTGGAAGTATCTGTGAGTCACGGGGACTCAGCAATCCCGCACCCTCGCGATCAAGACTATTTAAGCTTATAGGTAAGGTAAAAGATATGAGGTGGAGCTGCAGCAAGCGACTAGCATATAAGGTGGCTAACATACGCAAATGAGAGCGAGAAGAGAAGGCAAAAGCACGGTCGAGAATCTATGATCAATAAGTGATCCTAGAACAACCTACGTCAAGCATAACTCCAACACCGTGTTCACTTCCCGGACTCCGCCGGAAAGAGACCATCACGGTAACACACGTTGTTGATTCATTTTAATTAAGGTCGACTTCAGATTTTCTACAACCGGACGTTAACAAATTCCCATCTGCCCATACCCTGCAGAGGTGTCCCAACTTAGGCCATGACAAGCTCTCATGGTCAACGAAGGAATAGGCCTCCTCCCGAGACATTCCGATCAGACTTGGTATCCCGGTACAACAAGACATCCTCGACAATGGTAAAACAAGTCCAGCAAGACCGCCCGATGCGCCGACATCCTGATAGGAGCTGCACATATCTCGTTCTCAGGGCAACACCGTATGAACACTACGTACAGCTAAAACCAGCCCTCAAGTTTCCCCGAGGTGGCACCGCAAGTGGCTCTAGTTTGGACCAACACTTAGACAAGCACTGGCCCGGGGGGGTTAAAGTAAAGATGACCCTCGGGATGTGCGACTCCCAAGGGAAAAAGGCTAGGTGGCGAAAGGTAAAACCAAGGTTGGGCCTTGCTGGAGGAGTTTTATTCAAAGTGAACTGTCAAGGGGTTCCCATTACAACCCAACCGCGTAAGGAACGTAAAATCCGGGAACATAACACCGATATGACGGAAACTAGGGCGGCAAAAGTGGAACAAAACACCAGGCATAAGGCCGAGCCTTCCACCCTTTACCAAGTATATAGATGCATTAATTAAATAAGATATATTGTGATATCCCAACAAAATATATCCATGTTCCAACACGGAACAAGCTCCAATCTTCACCTGCAACTAACAACGCTATAAGAGGGGCTGAGCAAAGCGGTAATATAGCCAAACAACGGTTTGCTAGGACAAGGTGGGTTAGAGGCTTGGCTCAACAATATGGGAGGCATGATAAGCAAGTGGTAGGTATCGCGACACAGGCATAGCAAAAGAGCGAGCAACTAAGCAAGCAAAGATAGAAGTGATTTCGAGGGTATGGTCATCTTGCCTGAGATCCCGTCAAGGAAGAAGAACGAGTCCATGAAGAAGACAAATGGATGTAGTCGAACGGATCCTCACAAATGCGACATTACCGGAACCAACCCGAAGAAGCAAACACCGGAAAAGAAGCACACACCATAGTAAACAACCAACACATGAACATGGCATGATGTGCGAGATGCGGTATGCGATGCATATGCATGATTGGACAAGGAATGCATGAACCTGGCCTCAACTTGGGAATACAAATGTGCCACTGGAAAGATGAGATGAAATCGCTTGAAAATGATATAAAGATCACCGGAATCGGAGTTACGGTTTGGAAATGGCAAGCAATTCAAAAATGACACCGGTCTGCGATTTACAGCAAGTAGCCATCTAAATGCAATGAGATGAACATGCTACAGCACCCAAACATGGCAACAAAATACATGGCAGGGATGCATTCATGATTCCTAACAAAAGTCTAGCACTGAGCTACGGCCAATCCATCCATTACCAGGTTCAATAAAGCATGGCAAAAATGCATATGGCAAACAGATCTCAGACTTAGTGAAATTAACACTTGTCTGGAATTTCAGATCAGGTAGCACTCTTCGGAGCAACAAAACTACATGCTACAGGACCTTAACATGGCAAAGTAAAGCATGGCATGGAGCTACTCAAAGAGCTTAACAAAAGTCCCTTAGTGACCTTGAGCCAAAAGGGATCAGAAAATACAATTGCAAGCATGTGAACATAGCAAAAACATAATCAGTTTTCAGACTTAGTGAAAACTGGAGCATGCTGAAACATATCTCAAGTAGGCATGTTTACGAGCTCGATGCACTCACTACGGTGCAAGTCATGATAAGCTAAGCATACATCCATCAAGAACACACAAAATGCAAGCTATACATGGCAAGGGCAATAGCATAGCATGCACGGATCAACTACAACATCATCGGCAAAATTGCAAACAAGTTGACAATCTGTCCAGATTCACAAAGTAGCAAAAGTAGAGCTCGATTGACTCAAGCTAGGGTGCTCCATAATTGCAAACAAAGGCATGGATGAATAGAGCACTACAAGATTAACAGAACATCCTTACTGATCATCCTCAAAAGAGGCACGGATCACTAGGAAACAACATGAACATATGGCCATATGAGATAAACAGCTCAAGGACTTAGTGGAATTGCTAAGTCCCTGAAATCAGAATTACCAAGTGCACCACTTTGCAAGCTCGTGCTAGTCACCACAAACATCACAAAAATACATGGGTTGCACCACTGGAAAGATGACAAAACCCTTAACAAAACATATGTAGAGCATCCGGGCATATCATGCACACAATAATCATGGCAAAAAATGACAAAAAGCTAAATGGAGCAGCAGATCTGACAATTATCTCAAGTAGCCCTCTTCTAACAGCATTTCGGGCATCAAGACGAACTCAAATGAAAATGATGCAATGGAATGAAATGATGTACTCTCTGAGATGAACATTTTGATATGCTGTATGCATGAATCGGAGCTACGGATGCAAAGTTACGACACGATGAACATGGGCATATGAATCTGGGAATTTTGGGGACTTAGTGGTTTTATACCTCCGCGAAAAGTCAACGCGGGACGGAGCGGTTCCGGGACGGGGTGGATCTGGGACGAGGGCATGCGTTTGGTTGGTGGACTTGGTGGATCTGATCCATCTTCTCCGGATCTGACCGGAGAGGAGCTCCGGCGAGGTTGGAACTCCGGCGAGGCCGGCGTCGAGGGCGCGGGCGGCAGCTCCGGCGAAGGGAAAAGGCGGGGCCGAGCGGCTCAGCCGGATAGAGGCGAGGCGACGGCCGGCCTGCGGAGGAGGCGGCGGGGCCGAGCAAGTGCGGCGGCGCGGGGAGGCGCAAGGCGGCGGCGGAGATGACGCGGCGGCGAAGCTGCGCGGTGGAGGCGGCGGCCGGCGGCGAGAGCAGCGG
>NC_041384.1:104581124-104625464 GCF_002162155.2 Triticum dicoccoides
CGGCGGATCCGGGCCCAGGCGGGCCTGCCTCGGGCCCCGCGGGCCGGCGGGTGGTACGGCGAAGTGGGGCGCGGTCGCGGCTGAGGTGGCGAAGCCTGAGTGGCTGAGGCGGCGGGGATGCTAAGGTGGCACGCTCCCATTGGCCGGGCGACATGGCGGCGGGCGGTGGATACGTCCGGCGCGGCGTGGACGCGTCCGGCGGCGCGAGAGGAGGAGTTTTAGGGTTTGGACTGCGGGATTTCGGAGGGGATCACATATTTATAGGTAGAGGGAGCTAGGAGAGTCCAAATGAGGTGCGGTTTTCGGCCACACGATCGTGATCGAACGCTCTAGATGATGGAGAGGGTTTAGGTGGGTTTTGGGCCAAATTGGAGGGGTGTTGGGCTGCAACACACACGAGGTCTTTTCGGTCCCTCGATTAAGCGTTGGAGTATCAAACGAAGTCCAAATGGTACGAAACTTCACAGGCGGTCTACCGGTAGTAAACCAAGGCCGCTTGGCAAGTCTCGGTCCAATCTGGAAATGTTTAATCACCACACACGAAAGAAAGGTAGAAAGGGCCACCGGAGGAGAACGAAGCGCCAGAATGCAAAACGGACAACGGGGAAAATGCTCGGATGCATGAGACGAACACGTATGCAAATGAAATGCACATGATGACATGATATGCAATGCATGACACGCGAGCAATAACAAGACAACAACAGCGAATAACTGCACGACACCTGGCACATCGGTCTCAGGGCATCACAACACTCCACCACTACGAGAGGATCTCGTCCCGAGATCTAGGATGGCACCGGAGAAAAACGGAAGAGGAAGAGAAAAGGTAAAACTAAGTTGCTTCTTTGACCAATGAGTGAAACCAAAGAACCTTGAGAGATTGAACAAATTCGAGAAAAGAATACAACAAAGGTGAACAAAGTCGAAAACACTCCGTTAGAAAAGAGAGACAAAGAACATTGCGAAAACCTTGAGGTTGAAGGGAAGATATATATTGAAAACACTCCGGTTAAGGAAGGGGATCAAGGAAGACCAAATTCGGGCAGCACTCCGGTTGAAAAGAGATGCAAGGCTTGATAAGGCGAAAAGAACTTGAACAAAGGGGCACAATACTTCGGTTAAACAAGATAGGGAAGGAATAAGAATGATATAATTTGGAGAGCACTCCACCCGTAAATGGAAGGAATTGAACTTGACAAGATGAAAGGATACTTGAAAATAGGACACAACACTCCTGTTAAAAGGATAGGCATGAAAAGAACATGATCTTTGACAAAACGAGATGATGGGTTGAAAAGATGAACATCACAATGCCTCCGGAACAAAAGTAAGAATGGAATGGAGTGAACAAAGGGAAACAAGGTCTTGAGAGAGCACGCTTACAACAAAAGCTAGAACGGAGTTGTTGGAAAACCAACAACGAAAATAATAAGCTTGATATGGTCTTATGGAATACATCTCAAATTATGAGGTGACAACCTGCCACTCACGGGAAGAAGAATTGAATTGATATGGACAAGGATACGAGAAAGTTATTTCACCGGGGGGTAGATGAAGCACTAGGGTCATATATTATCACCATTAACAGCAACACTCATTAGGGAAAGCTTTAGGTGAAATATAACCCAAGATAACTTCAAAGAAGAGATTGATGGATTTAAAATACCTCATTCCTAACAACATGTGAATCATGAAACATGAACCCAAATTATCAAGAATGACATAATACCACCTCCAATAATATGGTAGAAAGAATAGCACTCCGGATTGCAAGATGAAGAATGCTTGAGCTCCTTAAAAGAATCTCGATGAAAACTTCGAGAAGGAAATAAATCCTTGATGAACCATCATGTAGAACCTCCATGAAGAACTCCGTTAAACAAAAGAATGATCAAACGGAAGGAAAAAGGAGTTGAAAACACAAGGTGAAGCCTTGCGATGATTTAGATGGATCTCCGTGATAATTAGAGCTTGGAACTCCAGGAAAGAAAAGATAAAGCATCTCGAACTGAGAATATGATATGATGAACCACTCCGGAAAAAGGAATTAAGTTCACTCGATGAAACAAGAATAAGAATTACATTATGCTTATCCTTTACCAATTAAATTGATGACAATCAATGGATTCGACATATTACTTATTCTCTTAGCAAAGATTAAGAGAGATATAACATAAGCTTGAGAAGGTCTTCGACGAACCACCGGTAGAATTTGAAAAGCACGAATGCATAGATATGATATACGAAGGAAGAAAAACTCTTGAGCGAACCACCGTCAGAATTAAAATGAACGAAGAAAAGATAAAGAAACACCGGGAAGAATTAGCAAATGAATGAAGATGCTTGAGAGAATTTAGAGGCAAGAGAATGAAGGGATCACGAACTGATTAGAGATTACTTGAACGAACCACCGGTAAAATTGGAGAATGATAACTGAAAGCTGAGAAAGAATAAATTTTGAGATGATGGACTCTAGATGATCAAACTGAAAAGGCTCCTGAATTGCTCCGGATAGGTGAAAAGAATTTTCACAATCGAAAATAATTATGAGAGGATGGCAACAAACTAGAGCCACGAATCTTGAAGAGAATGAAGCAAGATATGGAGGAAAAGCTCTTCTTCGGTCTTTAAAATCTGAGAATTACGACGAGAAACACCATCATGAATTATTTAGACACTTCGGAATGAAGAATGGAAAGGTTAAGCCAACAATGAAAAAAAATTGAAAGATCTTGGAGAAATACATATGACTGAAGATGAATCATTCTTACGTCAAACTTCGAAAAGAATTTGGGAGTAACTCTGGGAAAAATTAGAAGAGTCAGGTAAGATCCTGGGAAAAGACCCGTGGGTTAGGGCCCACTCAAAAGAAAACACCGTTGAGTGATTTGAAAGAGAGGTTGCACCGGTTGAATTAAATGACTTGAATGAGATAACAACCTCGAAATAGGTTGAACGGATCTTGAATGACAAGACGAGCCTTTTGAGAAAGCTTGAGCACGCTGGAACAAATGAATAGTGAGAAGTGAATTGTTATGAGGTACACCAGTATGAGAAGGCATTGAAATGAGGAAAGGGGTAAGATCAACAAAGCTTGACTTGAAACCACCGGAGAAGATAAAAGAAAGAAGAATGATGAACTAGACGCTCCGTTAGTATCTTCATGAGAATCACCAGATAAGAATATTGAAGGAAAAGAATGGAGAGGCTTCACATCAATAAGATGGAAACTCGATTAAGAAATCTGAGTACTTAAAGAAAAACAAGGGAGGGAGGGCGGGAAACAAAGGCAGCTTGGGACGAATGAAATGAACACCGTTGAGAAGAACTGATACTTGATCTTGCGGAAGTTGAAATGATCGGATCCACTTGAAGAGAAAACACGTCGGTTGAAAAGGATTGGAAAGACAATCTCGATTAATATGAAGGGGTTTGGTATTCACATAGGAATATGAGAACACCGCTTAGAAAGGGTATGGAATCAACATTTGACTTCGAAGCAACTCGAATACCACAACTCAAAACAAAAACAAAGGATTGGCTTGCAGAATAAGCCAGAACAAACATATGATAGGGATTCGTCCGAAGTTTTCGTGGTGGGGCCTACACGGGCTCGATCGTACAGCACCACCATGTACAAGGCAGTGCACATGACATACGAAGCGTCCCCGAGTCAGCATAGCCAAGGACTCTTTAAGACACAACGAGACCACTACAAAACCAACCGTGAATAGGCGGACCACTAGACGTCGAACCCCAATTTCATATCATACACCTGTTGGAAAGATATCCTAAGAGCTACTTGAATTCCCACTTATGAAACTCTCGAACCTTTCCGGTTATGCAATCAGGTGTTGGGGATACAGGGGAAGCATAATATCTCACCCAAATCTAGCAAATCCTACATCCAGCTGTATCCATCCTTCAACACATAACCAAGAAACCTTCGGAAATCATCTACCTCAACCTTCGAAAAGCATCCATTATACAAGTTATGGCGATACTCCCGAACTCCCGCCCCAGTACTGGGTGGCGTCGAGGTTATCTCACCAACGAACTGCATAAAAGAGATTTTCGATGTCGGCGTACTAAACTCAGGTATTCCAGAACTGCAACGATAAAATTATGACGACAACACCTCAGAGCTCAACTCCTCGGGACACTTCCACAAAACCCCTGACAGGAGGCACCAAGACAATGTTCTCATCATAAAACCATCGGAACGATTCCAAGATACCCGCGT
This sequence comes from Triticum dicoccoides, assembly GCF_002162155.2. Lineage (NCBI taxonomy): Eukaryota > Viridiplantae > Streptophyta > Magnoliopsida > Poales > Poaceae > Triticum > Triticum dicoccoides. The sequence goes on from NC_041384.1 coordinate 104,585,371, forward strand.
GATCCTAAAAAGAATTTAGTGAAATTTGAGAAGAGAAGAGTCAACACTCTACGTCAGGATGCCTTACCAGAGCGATGAGGAGACTGGGAAGTAAAAAAGAATTCCTAAACTCTCCGATATATAATTCCTAAATGACTCAAAAACATTTTTCTAGACACAACTCGGCCGCTAAAAACGATCAAGCAATGGGGCTCCTAAGGTCGGGGGAGGGCTCTGATTACCAACTTGTAACGCCCTCGATGCGGCTATATCTCCCACATGTCGAAGCATGACTTAGAGGCATAACCACATTGAAAGCAATGTCGCAAGTGAGGTAATCTTCACACAACCCATGTAATACATAAGGGAAACGATACATAGTTGGCTTACAATCGCCACTTCACACAATTACATGAATAAAACATTACAACATCCAGATACAATCGAGGTCCAACTACAGAACCAAAATAAAAGAAGAACCCCAAATGCGACACGGTCCCCGATCGACCCCAACTGGGCTCCCCTACTGATCAACTAGAACGAAACAACACAAAGGACAAGATCTTCAATGAGCTCCTCCTGGAGCTTGGTTGCGTCACCTGCTCGGTAACATCGGCACCTGCAAACTGGTTTTGGAAGTATCTGTGAGTCACGGGGACTCAGCAATCTCGCACCCTCGCAGTCAAGACTATTTAAGCTTATAGGTAAGGTAAAAGATATGAGGTGGAGCTGCAGCAAGCGCCTAGCATATAAGGTGGCTAACATACGCAAATGAGAGCGATAAGAGAAGGCAAAAGCACGGTCAAGAATCTATGATCAAGAAGTGATCCTAGAACAACCTACGTCAAGCATAACTCCAACACCGTGTTCACTTCCCGGACTCCGCCGGAAAGAGACCATCACGGTAACACAAGCTGTTGATTCATTTTAATTAAGGTCAACTTCAGGTTTTCTACAACCGGACGTTAACAAATTCCCATCTGCCCATAACCGCGGGCACGACTTTCGAAAGTGTAAATCCCTGCAGGGGTGTCCCAACTTAGCCCATGACAAGCTCTCACGGTCAACGAAGGAATAGACCTCCTCCCGAGACATTCCGATCAGACTCGGTATCCCGGTACAACAAGACATCCTCGACAATGGTAAAACAAGTCCAGCAAGACCGCCCGATGCGCCGACATCCTGATAGGAGCTGCACATATCTCGTTCTCAGGGCAACACCGGATGAACACTACGTACAGCTAAAACCAGCCCTCAAGTTTCCCCGAGGTGGCGCCGCAAGTGGCTCTAGTTTGGACCAACACTTAGACAAGCACTGGCCCGGGGGGGTTAAAGTAAAGATTGTTGGGGAACGTAGTAATTTCAAAAATTTTCCTACGCACACGCAAGATCATGGTGATGATATAGCAACGAGGGGAGAGTGTTGTCTACGTACCCTTGTAGACCGAAGCGGAAGCGTTGACGCAACATAGAGGAAGTAGTCGTACATCCTCTGGTTCAACCGATCCAAGTACCGTTACTCCGGCACCTCCGAGTTCTTGACACGCGTACAGCTCGATGACGCACCCTCCATCTCCGATCCAGCAGAGGCGCCGAGGGGGAGTTCCGTCAGCACGACGGCGTGGTGACGATCTTGATGTTCTCCTGTTGCAGGGCTTCGCCTAAGCACCGCTACAATATGACCGAGGTGTAATATCGTGGAGGGGGGCACCGCACACGGCTAAGGAACGATCAATGATCAACTTGTGTGTTCTAGGGTGCCCTCCTACCCCCGTATATAAAGGAGGGAGGGAGGAGGTGGCCGGCCCTAGGGGGGGCGCGCCATGAGGAGGGGGAAACCTACTCCAAGTAGGTTTCCCTCTCTTTTCCTTATCTTATTTGGATGGGGAAGGAAAGAGTACTAGTATTAGGAAGTAGTACTAGTAGTAGTAATAGGAAGAGGGGGAAGGAGAAAGGAAAGGGGGGGCCGGCCCCCCTCCCCAATTCGGATTGGGCTTGGGGGGGCGCGCCCCCCTCCCTTGCTCCTTCTCTCTTCCTCCTACATGGGCCCAATAAGGCCCATATACCTCCCGGGGGGTTCTGGTAACCTCCCGGGGCTCCAAACTTCTCCGGAACCTTTCCGGTGTCCAAATATATCCGTCCAATATATCAATCTTTATGTCTCGACCATTTCGAGACTCCTCGTCATGTCCGTAATCATATCCGGGACTCCGAACAACCTTCGGTACATCAAAATACATAAACTCATAATATAACTGTCATCGAAACATTAAGCGTGCGGACTCTACGGTTCGAGAATGATGTAGACATGACTGAGACACATCTCTGGTCAATAACCAATAGCGGGACCTGGATGCCCATATTGGTTCCTACATATTCTACGAAGATCTTTATCGGTCAAACCGCATAACAACATACGTTGTTCCCTTTGTCATCGGTATGTTACTTGTCCGAGATTCGATCGTCGGTATCCAATACCTAGTTCAATCTCGTTATCGACAAGTCTCTTTACTCGTTCTGTAATACTTCATCTTATAACTAACTCATTAGTTACATGCTTGCAAGGCTTAGGTGATGAGTATTACCGAGAGGGCCCAGAGATACCTCTCCGACAATCGGAGTGACAAAACCTAATCTCGAATTATGCTAACTCAACATGGACCTTCGGAGACACCTGTAGTACTCCTTTATAATCACCCAGTTACGTTGTGACGTTTGGTAGTACCCAAAGTGTTCCTCCGGTAAACGGGAGTTACACAATTCTCATAGTTACAGGAACATGTATAAGTCATGAAGGAAGCAATAGCAGAATACTAAACGATCAAGTGCTAAGCTAACGGGATGGGTCATGTCAATCACCTCATTCTCCTAATGATGTGATCCCATTAATCAAATGACAACACATGTCAATGGTTAGGAAACATAACCATCTTTGATTAATGAGCTAGTCAAGTAGAGGCATACTAGTGACTATATGTTTGTCTATGTATTCACACATGTATCATGTTTCCGGTTAATACAATTCTAGCATGAATAATAAACATTTATCATGATATGAGGAAATAAATAATAACTTTATTATTGCCTCTAGGGCATATTTCCTTCAGTCCCCCACTTGCACTAGAGTCAATAATCTAGATTACATAGTAATGATTCTAACACCCATGGAGTCTTGGTGCTGATCATGTTTTGCTCGTGAGAGAGGCTTAGTCAACGGGTCTGCAACATTCAGATCCGTATGTATCTTGCAAATCTCTATGTCTCCCACTTGGACTTGGTCCCGAATGGAATTGAAGCGTCTCTTGATGTGCTTGGTCCTCTTGTGAAATCTGGATTCCTTTGCCAAGGCAATTGCACCAGTATTGTCACAGAAGATCTTCATTGGTCCCGATGCACTAGGTATGACACCTAGATCGGAAATGAACTCCTTCATCCAGACTCCTTCATTTGCTGCTTCAGAAGCAGCTATGTACTCCGCTTCACATGTAGATCCTGCCACGACGCTTTGTTTAGAACTGCACCAACTTACAGCTCCACCGTTTAATAAAAACACGTATCCGGTCTGCGATTTACAATCGTCCGGATCAGTGTCAAAGCTTGCATCGACATAACCATTTACGACTAGCTCTTTGTCACCTCCATATACGAGAAACATATCCTTAGTCCTTTTCAAGTATTTCAGGATGTTCTTGACCGCTGTCCAGTGATCCACTCCTGGATTACTTTGGTACCTACCTGCCAAGCTTATTGCTAAGCATACGTCAGGTCTGGTACATAGCATTGCATACATGATAGAGCCTATGGCTGAAGCATAGGGAACATCTTTCATTTTCTCTCTATCTTCTACTGTGGTCGGGCATTGAGTTTGACTCAACTTCACACCTTGTAGCACAGGCAAGAATCCTTTCTTTGCCTGATCCATTTTGAACTTTTTCAAAATTTTGTCAAGGTATGTACTTTGTGAAAGTCCTATTAAGCGTCTTGATCTATCTCTATAGATCTTGATGCCCAATATGTAAGCAGCTTCACCGAGGTCTTTCATAGAAAAACTTTTATTCAAGTATCCCTTTATGCTATCCAGAAATTCTATATCATTTCCAATTAATAATATGTCATCAACATATAAAACTAGAAATGCTACAGAGCTCCCACTCACTTTCTTGAAATACAGGCTTCTCCTAAAGTCTGTATAAAACCATATGCTTTGATCACACTATCAAAACGTTTATTCCAACTCCGAGATGCTTGCACCAGTCCATAAATGGAACGTTGGAGCTTGCACACTTTGTCAGCACCTTTTGGATCAACAAAACCTTCAGGTTGCATCATATACAACTCTTCTTCTAGAAATCCATTCAAGAATGCAGTCTTGACATCCATTTGCCAAATTTCATAATCATGAAATGCAGCAATAGCCAACATGATTCGGACAGACTTAAGCATCGCTACGGGTGAGAAAGTCTCATCGTAGTCAACCCCTTGAACTTGTCGAAAACCTTTTGCAACAAGTCGAGCTTTGTAGACAGTAACATTACCATCAGCGTCAGTCTTCTTCTTAAAGATCCATTTATTCTCAATGGCTTGCCGATCATCGGGCAAGTCAACCAAAGTCCATACTTTGTTTTCATACATGGATCCTATCTCAGATTTCATGGCCTCTAGCCATTTTGCGGAATCTGGGCTCATCATCGCTTCCTCATAGTTCGTAGGTTCATCACGGTCTAGTAACATGACTTCCAGAATAGGATTTCCGTACCACTCTGGTGCAGATCTTACTCTGGTAGACCTACGAGGTTCAGTAGAAACTTGATCTGAAGTTTCATGATCAATATCATTAGCTTCCTCACTAATTGGTGTAGTTGTCACAGGAACCGGTTCTTGTGATGAACTACTTTCCAATAAGGGAGTAGATACAGTTATCTCATCAAGTTCTATTTTCCTCCCACTCACTTCTTTCGAGAGAAACTCCTTCTCTAGAAAGGATCCGATTTTAGCAACGAAAATCTTGCCTTCAGATCTGTGATAGAAGGTGTACCCAATTGTCTCCTTTGGGTATCCTATGAAGACACATTTCTCCGATTTGGGTTCGAGCTTATCTGGTTGAAGTTTCTTCACATAAGCATCGCAGCCCCAAACTTTGAGAAACGACAACTTTGGTTTCTTGCCAAACCACATTTCATAAGGCGTCGTCTCAACGGATTTTGATGGTGCCCTATTTAACGTGAATGCGGCCGTCTCTAAAGCATAACCCCAAAACGATAGCGGTAAATCGGTAAGAGACATCATAGATCGCACCATATCAAGTAAAGTACGATTACGATGTTCGGACACACCATTTCGCTGTGGTGTTCCAGGTGGCGTGAGTTGCGAAACTATTCCACATTGTTTCAAATGTAAACCAAAATCGTAACTCAAATATTCTCCTCCATGATCAGATCGTAGAAACTTTATTTTCTTGTTACGATGATTTTCTACTTCACTCTGAAATTCTTTGAACTTTTCAAATGTTTCAGACTTGTGCTTCATCAAGTAGATATACCCATATCTGCTCAAATCATCTGTGAAGGTGAGGAAATAACGATATCCGCCACGAGCCTCAACATTCATCGGACCACATACATCTGTATGTATGATTTCCAACAAATCTGTTGCTCTCTCCATAGATCCGGAGAACGGTGTTTTGGTCATCTTGCCCATGAGGCACGGTTCGCAAGTACCAAGTGATTCATAATCAAGTGATTCCAGAAGTCCATCAGTATGGAGTTTCTTCATGCGTTTTACACCGATATGACCTAAACGGCAGTGCCACAAATATGTTGTACTATCATTATCAACTCTGCATCTTTTGGCTTCAACATTATGAATATGTGTATCACTACTATCGAGATTTAATAAAAATAGACCACTCTTCAAGGGTGCATGACCATAAAAGATATTACTCATATAAATAGAACAACCATTATTCTCTGATTTAAATGAATAACCGTCTCGCATCAAACAAGATCCAGATATAATGTTCATGCTCAACACAGGCACCAAATAACAATTATTTAGGTCTAAAACTAATCCCGATGGTAGATGTAGAGGTAGCGTGCCGACCGCGATCACATCGACTTTGGAACCATTTCCCACGCGCATCGTCACCTCGTCCTTAGCTAATCTTCGCTTAATCCGTAGTCCCTGTTTCGAGTTGCAAATGTTAGCAACAGAACCAGTATCAAATACCCAGGTGCTACTGCGAGCATTAGTAAGGTACACATCAATAACATGTATATCACATATACCTTTGTTCACTTTGCCATCCTTCTTATCCGCCAAATACTTGGGGCAGTTCCGCTTCCAGTGACCAGTCTGCTTGCAGTAGAAGCACTCAGTTTCAGGCTTAGGTCCAGACTTGGGTTTCTTCACTTGAGCAGCAACTTGTTTGCCGTTCCTTTTGAAGTTCCCCTTCTTCTTCCCTTTGCCCCTTTTCTTGAAACCAGTGGTCTTGTTGTCCATCAACACTTGATGCTCCTTTTTGATTTCTACCTCCGCGGCTTTCAGCATCGCGAAGAGCTCGGGAATAGTCTTGTTCATCCCTTGCATATTATAGTTCATCACAAAGCTCTTGTAGCTTGGTGGCAGTGATTGGAGAATTCTGTCAATGACGCTATCATCCGGAAGATTAACTCCTAGTTGAATCAAGTGATTATTATACCCAGACATTTTGAGTGTATGTTCACTGACAGAACTGTTCTCCTCCATCTTGCAGCTATAGAACTTATTGGAGACTTCATATCTCTCAATCCGGGCATTTGCTTGAAATATTAACTTCAACTCCTGGAACATCTCATATGCCCCATGACGTTCAAAACGTCGTTGAAGACCCGGTTCTAAGCCGTAAAGCATGGCACACTGAACTATAGAGTAGTCATCAGCTTTGCTCTGCCAGACGTTCTTAACGTCGTCAGTTGCATCAGCAGCAGGCCTGGCACCCAGCGGTGCTTCCAGGATGTAACTCTTCTGTGCAGCAATGAGGATAATCCTCAGGTTACGGACCCAGTCCGTGTAATTGCTACCATCATCTTTCAATTTTGTTTTCTCAAGGAACGCATTAAAATTCAACGGAACAACAGCACGAGCCATCTATCTACAAACAAACATAGACAAGCAAAATACTATCAGGTACTAAGTTCATGATAAATTTAAGTTCAATTAATCATATTACTAAAGAACTCCCACTTAGACAGACATCTCTCTAGTCATCTAAGTGATTACGTGATCCAAATCAACTAAACCATGTCCGATCATCACGTGAGATGGAGTAGTTTCAATGGTGAACATCTCTATGTTGATCATATCTACTATATGATTCACGCTCGACCTTTCGGTCCCCGTGTTCCGAGGCCATATCTGTATATGCTAGGCTCATCAAGTATAACCTGAGTATTCCGCGTGTGCAACTGTTTTGCACCCGTTGTATTTGAACGTAGAGCCTATCACACCCGATCATCACGTGGTGTCTCAGCACGAAGAACTTTCACAACGGTGCATACTCAGGGAGAACACTTCTTGATAATTAGTGAGAGATCATCTTAAAATGCTACCGTCAATCAAAGCAAGATAAGATGCATAAAGGATAAACATCACATGCAATCAATATAAGTGATATGATATGGCCATCATCATCTTGTGCTTGTGATCTCCATATTCGAAGCACCGTCGTGATCACCATCGTCACCGGCGCGACACCTTGATCTCCATCATAGCATCGTTGTCGTTACGCCATCTATTGCTTCTACGACTATCGCTACCGCTTAGTGATAAAGTAAAGCAATTACAGGGCGTTTGCATTTCATACAATAAAGCGACAACCATATGGCTCCTGCCAGTTGCCGATAACTTCGGTTACAAAACATGATCATCTCATACAATAAAATATAGCATCATGTCTTGGCCATATCACATCACAACATGCCCTGCAAAAACAAGTTAGACGTCCTCTACTTTGTTGTTGCAAATTTTACGTGGCTGCTACGGGCTTAAGCAAGAACCAATCTCACCTACGCATCAAAACCACAACGATAGTTTGTCAAATAGACTCCGTTTTAACCTTCACAAGGACCGGGCGTAGCCACACTCGGTTCAACTAAAGTGAGAGAGACAGACACCCGCCAGCCACCTTTAAGCACGAGTGCTCGTAACGGTGAAACCAGTCTCGCGTAAGCGTACGCGTAATGTCGGTCCGGGCCGCTTCATCTCACAATACCGCTGAACCAAAGTATGACATGCTGGTAGGCAGTATGACTTATATCGTCCACAACTCACTTGTGTTCTAACCGTGCATATAACATCAACGCATAAAACCTAGGCTCGGATGCCACTGTTGGGGAACGTAGTAATTTCAAAAAATTTCCTACGCACACGCAAGATCATGGTGATGATATAGCAACGAGGGGAGAGTGTTGTCTATGTACCCTTGTAGACCGAAGCGGAAGCGTTGACGCAACATAGAGGAAGTAGTCGTACGTCCTCCGGTTCAACCGATCCAAGTACCGTTACTCCGGCACCTCCGAGTTCTTGACACGCGTACAGCTCGATGACGCACCCTCGATCTCCGATCCAGCAGAGGCGCCGAGGGGGAGTTCCGTCAGCACGACGGCGTGGTGACGATCTTGATGTTCTCCTGTTGCAGGGCTTCGCCTAAGCACCGCTACAATATGACCGAGGTGTAATATCGTGGAGGGGGGCACCGCACACGGCTAAGGAACGATCAATGATCAACTTGTGTGTTCTAGGGTGCCCTCCTACCCCCGTATATAAAGGAGGGAGGGAGGAGGTGGCCGGCCCTAGGGGGGCGCGCCATGAGGAGGGGGAAACCTACTCCAAGTAGGTTTCCCTCTCTTTTCCTTATCTTATTTGGATGGGGAAGGAAAGAGTACTAGTATTAGGAAGTAGTACTAGTAGTAGTAATAGGAAGAGGGGGAAGGAGAAAGGAAAGGGGGGGCCGGCCCCCTTACCCAATTCGGATTGGGCTTGGGGGGGCGCGCCCCCCTCCCTTGCTCCTTCTCTCTTCCTCCTACATGGGCCCAATAAGGCCCATATACCTCCCGGGGGGTTCTGGTAACCTCCCGGGGCTCCAAACTTCTCCGGAACCTTTCTGGTGTCCAAATATATCCGTCCAATATATCAATCTTTATGTCTCGACCATTTCGAGACTCCTCGTCATGTCCGGAATCATATCCGGGACTCCGAACAACCTTCGGTACATCAAAATACATAAACTCATAATATAACTGTCATCGAAACCTTAAGCGTGCGGACCCTACGGTTCGAGAACGATGTAGACATGACTGAGACACATCTCTGGTCAATAACCAATAGCGGGACCTGGATGCCCATATTGGTTCCTACATATTCTACGAAGATCTTTATCGGTCAAACCGCATAACAACATACGTTGTTCCCTTTGTCATCGGTATGTTACTTGTCCGAGATTCGATCGTCGGTATCCAATACCTAGTTCAATCTCGTTATCGACAAGTCTCTTTACTCGTTATGTAATACTTCATCTTATAACTAACTCATTAGTTACATGCTTGCAAGGCTTAGGTGATGAGTATTACCGAGAGGGCCCAGAGATACCTCTCCGACAATCGGAGTGACAAAACCTAATCTCGAATTATGCTAACTCAACATGTACCTTCGGAGACACCTGTAGTACTCCTTTATAATCACCCAGTTACGTTGTGACGTTTGGTAGTACCCAAAGTGTTCCTCTGGTAAACGGGAGTTACACAATTCTCATAGTTACAGGAACATGTATAAGTCATGAAGGAAGCAATAGCAGAATACTAAACGATCAAGTGCTAAGCTAACGGGATGGGTCATGTCAATCACCTCATTCTCCTAATGATGTGATCCCATTAATCAAATGACAACACATGTCAATGGTTAGGAAACATAACCATCTTTGATTAATGAGCTAGTCAAGTAGAGGCATACTAGTGACTATATGTTTGTCTATGTATTCACACATGTATCATGTTTCCGGTTAATACAATTCTAGCATGAATAATAAACATTTATCATGATATGAGGAAATAAATAATAACTTTATTATTGCCTCTAGGGCATATTTCCTTCAAAGATGACCCTCGGGATGCGTGACTCCCAAGGGAAAAAGGCTAGGTGGCGAAAGGTAAAACCAAGGTTGGGCCTTGCTGCAGGAGTTTTATTGAAAGCGAACTGTCAAGGGGTTCCCATTATAACCCAACCGCGTAAGGAACGCAAAATCCGGGAACATAACACCGATATGACGGAAATTAGGGCAGCAAAAGTGGAACAAAACACCAGGCATAAGGCCGAGCCTTCCACCCTTTACCAAGTATATAGATGCATTAATTAAATAAGAGATATTGTGATATCCCAACAAAATATATCCATGTTCCAACACGGAACAAGCTCCAATCTTCACCTGCAACTAACAATGCTATAAGAGGGGCTGAGCAAAGCGGTAACATAGCCAAACAACGGTTTGCTAGGACAAGGTGGGTTAGAGGCTTGGCTCAACAATATGGGAGGCATGATAAGCAAGTGGTAGGTATCGCGGCACAGGCATAGCAAAAGAGCGAGCAACTAAGCAAGCAAAGATAGAAGTGATTTCGAGGGTATGGTCATCTTGCCTGAGATCCCGTCAAGGAAGAAGAATGAGTCCATGAAGAAGACAAATGGACGTAGTCGAACGGATCCTCACAAACGCGACGTTACCGGAACCAACCCGAAGAAGCAAACACCGGAAAAGAAGCACACAACATAGTAAACAACCAACACATGAACATGGCATGATGTGCGGGATGCGGTATGCGATGCATATGCATGATTGGACAAGGAATGCATGAACCTGGCCTCAACTTGGGAATACAAGTGTGCCACTGGAATGATGAGATGAAATCGCTTGAAAATGATATAAAGATCACCGGAATCAGAGTTACGGTTTGGAAATGGCAAGCAATTCAAAAATGACACCGGTCTGCGATTTACAGCAAGTAGCCATCTAAATGCAATGAGATGAACATGCTACAGCACCCAAACATGGCAACAAAATACATGGCAAGGATGCAGTCATGATGCTTAACAAAAGTCTAGCACTGAGCTACGGCCAATCCATCCATTAACAGGTTCAAACAAGCATGACAAAAATGCATATGGCAAACAGATCTCAGACTTAGTGAAATTAACACTTGTCTGGAATTTCAGATCAGGTAGCACTCTTCGGAGCAACAAAACTACATGCTACAGGACCTTAACATGGCAAATTAAAGCATGGCATGGAGCTACTCAAAGAGCTTAACAAAAGTCCCTTAGTGACCTTGAGCCAAAAGGGATCAGAAAATACAATTGCAAGCATGTGAACATAGCAAAAACATAATCAGTTTTCAGACTTAGTAAAAACTGGAGCATGCTGAAACATATCTCAAGTAGGCATGTTTACGAGCTCGATGCACTCACTACGGTGCAAGTCATGATAAGCTAAGAATACATCCATCAAGAACACACAAAATGAAAGCTAGACATGGCAAGGGCAATAGCATAGCATGCACGGACCAACTACAACATCATCGGCAAAATTTCAAACAAGTTGACAATCTGCCCAGATTCACAAAGTAGCAAAAGTAGAGCTCGATTGACTCAAGCTAAGGTGCTCCATAATTGCAAACAAAGGCATGGATGGATAGAGCACTACAAGATTAACAAAACATCCTTACTGATCATCCTCAAAAGAGGCACAGATCAGAGGCCGGGTGATACTCTAAATGCTTTGTATCGCTTGATGCTACATTTTGAGATAATAAAAGCGCCCTCTATCGAAAAAAAGGAAACAACATGAACATATGGCCATATGAGATAAACAGCTCAAGGACTTAGTGGAATTGCTAAGTCCCTGAAATCAGAATTACCAAGTGCACCACTTTGCAAGCTCGTGCTAGTCACCACAAACATCACAAAAATACATGGGTTGCACCTCTGGAAAGATAACAAAACCCTTAACAAAACATATGTAGAGCATCAGGGCATATCATGCACACAATAATCATGGCAAAAAATGACAAAAAGCTAAACGGAGCAGCAGATCTGACAATTATCTCAAGTAGCTCTCTTCTAACAGCATTTCGGGCATCAAGACGAACTCAAATGAAAATGATGCAATGGAATGAAATGATGTACTCTCTGAGATGAACATTTTGATATGATGTATGCATGAATCGGAGCTACGGATGCAAAGTTACGACACGATGAACATGGGCATATGAATCTGGGAATTTTGGGGACTTAGTGGTTTTATACCTCCGCGAAAAGTCAACCCGGGACGGGGTGGATCTGGGATGAGGGCACGCGTTTGGTTGGTGGACTTGGTGGATCTGATCCATCTTCTCCGGATCTGACCGGAGAGGAGCTCCGGCGAGGTTGGAACTCCGGCGAGGCCGGCGTCGAGGGCGCGGGCGGCAGCTCCGGTGAAGGGAAAAGGCGGGGCCGAGCGGCTTGGTCGGATAGAGGCGAGGCGACGACCGGCCTGCGGAGGAGGCGGCGGGGCCGAGCAAGTGCGGCAGCGCGGGGAGGCGCAAGGCGGCGGCGGAGATGACGCGGCGGCGAAGCTGCGCGGTGGAGGCGGCGGCCGGCGGCAAGAGCAGCGGCGCTCGGGCGGCGGCGGTTGCGAACGGGCGCGCGGGGCGCGCGAGTGCGGCGGCGGCGGATCCGGGCCCGGGCGGGCCTGCCTCGGGCCCCACGGGCCGGCGGGTGGTACGGCGAAGTGGGGCGCGGTCGCGGCTGAGGTGGCGAAGCCTGAGTGGCTGAGGCGGCGGGGATGCTGAGGTGGCACACTCCCATTGGCCGGGCGACGTGGCGGCGGGCGGTGGACACGTCCGGCGCGGCGTGGACGCGTCTGGTGGCGCGAGAGGAGGAGTTTTAGGGTTTGGACTGCGGGATTTCGGAGGGGATCACATATTTATGGGTAGAGGGAGCTAGGAGAGTCCAAATGAGGTGCGGTTTTCGGCCACGCGATCATGATCGAACGCTCTAGATGATGGAGAGGGTTTAGGTGGGTTTTGGGCCAAATTGGAGGGGTGTTGGGCTGCAACACACACGAGGTCTTTTCGGTCCCTCGGTTAACCGTTGGAGTATCAAACGAAGTCCAAATGGTATGAAACTTGATAGGCGGTCTACCGGTAGTAAACCAAGGCCGCTTGGCAAGTCTCGGTCCAATTCGAAAATGTTTAATCACCACACATGAAAGAAAGGTAGAAAGGGCCACCGAAGGAGAACGAAGCGCCGGAATGCAAAACGGATAACGGGGAAAATGCTCGGATGCATGAGACGAACACGTATGCAAATGAAATGCACATGATGACATGATATGCAATGCATGACACGCGAGCAATAACAAGACAACAACAGCGAATAACTGCACGACACCTGGCACATCGGTCTCGGGGCGTCACAGTATGTATCTTGCAAATTTCTATGTTTCCCACCTGGACTAAATCTTGGATGGAATTGAAGCGTCTCTTGATGTGCTTGGTTCTCTTGTGAAATCTGCATTCCTTCGCCAAGGCAATTGAACCAGTATTGTCACAAAAGATTTTCATTCGACCCGATGCACTAGGTATGACACCTAGATCGGAAATGAACTCCTTCATCCACACTCCTTCATTCGCTGCCTCCGAAGCAGCTATGTACTCCGCTTCACATGTATATCCCGCCACAACGCTTTGTTTAGAACTGCACCAACTGACAGCTCCACCATTCAATGTAAACACGTATCCGGTTTGTGATTTAGAATCGTCTGGATCAGTGTCAAAGCTTGCATCGACGTAACCATTTACGACTATCTCTTTGTCACCTTCATAAATGAGAAACATATCCTTAGTCCTTTTTAGGTATTTCAGGATGTTCTTGACCGCTGTCCAGTGATCCACTCCTGGATTACTTTGGTACCTCCCTGCTAAACTTCTAGCAAGGCACACATCAGGTCTGGTACACAACATTGCATACATGATAGAACCTATGGCTGAAGCATAGGGAACATCTTTCATCTTCTCTCTATCTTCTGCAGTGGTCGGGCATTGAGTCTTACTCAACTTCACACCTTGTAACACAGGCAAGAACCCTTTCTTTGCTTGGTCCATTTTGAACTTTTTCAAAACTTTGTCAAGGTATGTGCTTTGTGAAAGTCCAATTAAGCGTCTTGATCTATCTCTATAGATCTTAATGCCCAATATATAAGTTGCTTCACCAAGGTCTTTCATTGAAAAACTCTTGTTCAAGTATCCCGTTATGCTATCCAGAAATTCTATAACATTTCCAATCAGCAATATGTCATCCACATATAATATCATAAATGCTACAGAGCTCCCACTCACTTTCTTGTAAATACTGGTGAGGGAGTCCTGGATTAGGGGGTATCCGGATAGCCAGACTATATCCTTTGGCCGGACTGTTGGACTATAAAGATACAAGATTGAAGACTTCGTCCCGTGTCCGGATGGGACACTCCTTGGCGTGGAAGGCACGCTTGGCGGTACGGGTATGTAGATTTCCTTCCTTGTAACCGACTCTGTGTAACCCTAGCCCCCTCCGGTGTCTATATAAACCGGAGGGTTTAGTCCGTAGTACCAACAACAACAATCATACCATAGGCTAGCTTCTAGGGTTTAGCCTCTTCGATCTCATGGTAGATCAACTCTTGTACTACTCATATCATCAAGAACAATCAAGCAGGACGTAGGGTTTTACCTCCATCAAGAGCGCCCGAACCTGGGTAAACATCATGTCCCCTGCCTCATGTTACCATCCGCCTAGACGCACAGTTCGGGACCCTCGACCCGAGATCCGCAGGTTTTGACACCGACATTGGTACTTTCATTGAGAATTCCTCTGTGTCGTCATCATTAGGCTTGATGGCTCCTTCGATCATCGATAGCGATGCAGTCCAGGGTGAGACTTTTCTCCCCGGACAGATCTTTGTATTCGGCGGCTTCGCACTGCGGGCCAACTCACTTGGCCATCTGGAGCAGATCGAGAGTTACGCCCCTGGCCACCAGGTCAGATTTGGAAGCTTAAACTACATGGCCGACATCCGCGGAGATTTGATCTTCGATGGATTCGAGCCCCTTCCGAGTGCGCCGCACGGTCACGATGAGCATGATTTAGCTCTACCATCGGACAGTGTTCAGGAGATCGCACCGGCAACTGCTCCGACCCTCAATTAGGAGCCAATTGTGCCATCCATAGACAGGTGGATAGACCCACCATGGAGGCCGTATTCTCAGCGGCGATCGAGCCGAGTATCGACCTTACCCTTCACGGGAGCCGTGACGCGGAACTACCGGACTCTTCCTCGGCCACGAACTCCGAACCGCCCGCGCCCGTGCCTATCGAATCCGACTGGGCGCCGATCATGGAGTTCACCTCTGCGGATATCTTTCAGCACTCGCCCTTCAGTGACATACTAAATTCATTAAAGTCTCTCTCCTTGTTAGGAGAGTGCTGGCCGAACTATGTCTGGCAGGATTGGGATGCGGATGACGAAGAAATTCGCCGCCCACCCACCACCCACTTAGTATCCACTGTCGACGATTTGACCGACATGCTCGACTTCGACTCCGAAGAAATTGACGGTATGGACGACGATGCAGGAGACGAACAGGAGCCACTACCCACAGGGCACTGGATGCCCACTTCATCATGGTGGACACACCTGAAGAAAACGACGACGAGGAGCGGAAGGACGCAGCGAAGGATCATTCCCTCGAGAAGCAGTCAAAGCGGCGGCGTAAGCGTCGCTCCAAATCCCGCCTCGGCAGAAACAGTGATCATATAGACCCAGCGATAGAGCAGGGTGAGCCAGCGGACGACAAACATGGCATTGAACCACCGTCCGACCACGGCAACACAGAGAATCAAACCGAACAACCCGACTGCGGCGAAGATAACAGTCTGGATGACATCACACCGGACAGGCACCCGGAGCAACAGAATACCCATCAAAGGCTTGTTGCCACTGCGAGGAGTCTGAAAAAGCAGAAGCAAAGGCTTAGGGCTGCATAAGACACACTCAGAATTAGATGGAGTGAAGTACCAACACTGGAGCAAAATACGGCGGTAGTCACCACACAAAGAGCTACCCGAAGCGAAAGCTGCTACCTGAATTTGATGAGGAGGCCTTAGATCCCCCGCAATCAAAAAACAAAATAGCCATCCGGTCGGATAGACGACCTCGTGGCCAACATAGAGCGGCAAACGATGCCGCACACAAGCCAGTACGCGATCCACGTGAGGGCTCGCATCAAAAGGATGGCGCAACCAGATCCATCTATGGGCCAAGCAAGCGCGCTCCAGCACGCAATGCAACACAACAAAAATCTGAACACCACGGTACACCCAAATACAGGGGTGCCGCACACCCCCTATGTTTTACCGATGAGGTGCTGGACCATTAATTTCCAGAGGGATTCAAACCCGTAAACATAGAGGCGTACGACGGAACGACTGACCCTGGGATCTGGACTGAGGACTACATCCTCCATATCCACATGGCTCGAGGAGACGATCTCCACGCCATCAAGTACTTACCCCTCAAGCTCAAAGGGCCAGTTCGGCACTGGCTTAAAAGCCTCCCCGAAAACTCCATTGGAAGCTGGGAAGAGCTCGAAGACGCTTTTTGGGCAAATTTTCAAGGGACCTATGTCCGACCACCGGATGCAGACGATTTAACTCATATAACTCAACAGCTCGGAGAGTCAGCCCGAAAGCTTTGGAACAGGTTTCTCACTAAAAAGAACCAAATAGTCGACTGTCCGGACGCTGAAGCCTTAGCGGCTTTCAAGCACAGCGTTCAAGATGAATGGCTTGCCAGACACCTCGGCCAAGAAAAGCCAAGAACAATGGAAGCATTAACAAGCCTCATGACCCGCTTTTGTGCGGGCGAGGACAGCTGGTTAGCCCAATGCAGCACCAGCGACCCAAGTACATCCGAAGTCAGGGACGGAAACGGGAAACCACGACGCAACAAAAACAAGCGCCGGAATAAAGAAGACAGCCCAAAGAGCATGGCGGTAAACGCCGGATTCAGAAGCTCTCGGCCAGGTCAGCAAAAGCTACCCTCCAAAGGCAACAGAGACGAACTGTCCAGCCTAAACAAGACCCTGGACAAAATATGTCAGATCCACAGCACCCCCGATAAACCTGCAAATCACACCCATAGAGAATGTTGGGTCTTCAAGCAGTCCGGCAAGCTCAACGCAGAACACAAGGGGCAGGATACACCAAGCGAAGACAAGGACCAGCCTCGCAAGCAAAGCACTGGGGAACAGAAGAAATTCCCACCAAAAGTCAAAACAGTAAATGTGTTACACGTAACGAAGGGGAGAAACAAAGCGGCACTCCTAGAGACACATGCCCCAGGGCCTATCACCGCGGAGTTCTGCCACTGGTTGTCCCAACCAATCACCTTTGACCATCGGGATTACTCGGCAAGTATCCCGCATGCAGGATGGGCTACCTTGGTGTTAGACCCGATAATTGACGGATACCACTTCACACGAGTCCTGATGGACGGTGACAGTAGTTTAAACCTGATATATCAAGACACAGTCCGCAAAATGGGGATAGACCCAACAAAAATCAGCCATAGCAATACTACCTTTAAAGGAGTAACGCCAGGCCAAGAAGCCCATTGCACGGGCTCCCTGCCACTAGAAGTTATATTCAGCTTTCCCGATAACTTCCGTAGCGAAAAGTTAACCTTGCACATCGCTCCGTTCCAAAGTGGCCATCAAGCACTACTCGGACGCGAAGCTTTTGCTCGCTTTAACGCAATACCGCATTATGCTTCCCTCATGCTTAAGATGCCCGGTCCACATGGCATCATTACAGTAAATGAAAATATTTAGCGCTCCTTGCGCACGGAAGACCGTGCAGCCGCCTTGGCAGCCGTACACTAGACGGCCTCACCAACTTGAGCATCTGACAGGTCGTTAAGACCACAGACACGGTTAGACGAGTCCGGTACAGCTATATATAATTGATACAGGTTTGAAGGCTATACCCCTATAACAATACAAGGGGCTCAACGCGTGTAAACAAGTGACAATTAGGATCAACCTTACTCATCTTGAACTGTACATGGTTTATTTAGTATAACCTACCTTTTTGCACGACAACTTTTCAGCTAAGTTCCTCTCTTTTACAGATGACCATCGTGCTACACCCGTCCAGGATACGGCACAACGGAGACACAGGCGCAGACGTGCAGCAGGGACCGTTCCAAGGATTCTTTTTAGATTAAGACCCTGCGTAAACCTTTTTTACTGTCTCTTGTTGATACACATCCCCTGGATTCTCCGTACAATTGAGAAGGATGCTGACGTATTGGCATGTGGCCACGTCAGAATATTGCACATACCTGGACACCAGGGGCTTATTACAAAGGGCACTGTTTAGCCCGGTTTACATCATAAAGACCGAATACCTTAGGGAGTGTTCGGCGTCGCGAGTTTGGCCTTATATCCATCAGCTCCGAATCATGTCTTTGGTCAAATGTTGGGTTTGCTCGGCTCCTGTGTTTTGCTGCCTTACGTTCCGCTCTATCGGCTAAGGCGGCACCAGGAGAACTACTGCGATTGTGCCTTGGTTCATCCGGACGAGCACCTCAGTAGAGAAAGCCGAAAACTGACTGCCATGATATAGCGTGAGACTGGTCAACCACTCAATGACCTAGCGGAATCTTCGGGATTGCTCCGCCTTAACGAAGGGCCGTTTCTCGGCCAGGCATGTACGCGCCCCGAATTCGGATGAGCGCGGAGCCACCAAGGGCTATATAGTAGCCCCACTGTCAAACTCCTCTGGCTAAGTGAAAGTGTTAAAGCATTATAGTCCGATTGCCTAGTTCGATGCGCTATCACCTCCTTAATGGACCAAGACGTTGGATCAAGTGTGACATGTGTCTTCTTTGAACACCCCCGCATTATATGTGTGGGGGCTGAAGCCGACGACTGCCATCTTTCAGGTTATATACATATATACATAAACGGCCGCACGGGAGGCATCATAGTACTTTTGGGCAAAAGTATAAATACAGCCTTGATAAACTCAATAAAACATTGTTTTTACAATGGGAATACATGTCACTCAAACATAATATTCTTCGAGCACTGAGCCTCTATCAAACAAGCGCCTTCAAGAACTTCTTCAAAGTAGTGCTCGACAGCCACTTGGCCTATGGCCGAACCCTGTCCCGCAACAGTGGTGGCATCCATCTCCGCCCAGTATGTTTTGACACGGGCAAGGGCCATCCGCGAGCCTTCTATGCACGCCGACCTCTTTACAGCATCGATGTGTGGCACAACACCAAGGAATTGTTGCACTAAGCTAAAGTAGCTATTCGGCCTTGGCCCTTTTGGTCACAGATGATCCACAACGGACCTCATGGCAAGTCCGGATAACCTATGGAGCTCGGCTCACTCGGCCATTTGCTCATTCAACAGCAGCGGACGGGCTGGAGCATGAAACTATGACCAAAATAGTTTTTCCACTTCGTGATCTTTCCGATCCTTGAAGTACTCGGCCGCATCAGCAGCACTTGCAGCCAAATCCACGTAGGCGTCCGCAGAACTCCATAGCTGGTCTAGAGGTGCATACTTCGGATCCCCGAACTTAGTCCGCAACAAGAAGGGCTTCCTAGATACAATATCCGCAGCTTGATGCAGTTCCTCCTTCGTCGCTCTAATTTTGGAGTGGGCTTCCTTGGCAGCAACCCGGGCCTTTTCCAGGTCCGTCGCCTTCGATCGGTTTTCTTCCTCAAGAAGCTGGTAATGGTCAGCAGCATCTTTTAACTCTACAGCCATCTTGGCTATTTTTTCTTTGCTCTCGCAATGCGCGGCCTGTTCGGCCTTTAACTCTTCGGTCGCCTTTAAAGCGGCCGCATTGCTACTCCTTTCTTGCTCCTTGGCTCGGGCAAGCTCTGCCCGAAGGGTCTCCACGGTGGCAGCTCCATCTGCAGTCACAACATATTAAAGATACTGGCATCATGCTGCTCTTATTATGTGACAATCACCAGAAAAATCACTTACCCTGTGCCTCGTCAAGCCGCTTGTTAACAAGCACGATGTCGGAATCTGCCGCATCCAGCTACCGCTTTAGTTCGGCAAACCCATCAGTCCGGCTAGCCACCGGAGCTTCAACCACCTGCACATAAAGGCGGTCTGGTTATTACCTGGGACTATGATCCCCTGTTTGCCGCCATTTTCGACGACAACCAGAGTCTCAGGGGCTACCATCCACACAGGGCACATCTAAAAATGTGCGGTACTGTCAAAAATGTACATCCTTTTGTGTACCTCAAAACCTGTCAGTAGGCTCATAAAGGCTTCATGCAACCCGCTTTCGGCGGATGAAATCCTTTCAATCACCGTACCCATCAATGTGAGGTGCTCTTCTGAGATAGCCGCTTGCTCTAGCAGATCCCTCAGTATGTCCGACCGCACACCAGACGGTGCCGGACTCTTTCGATTGCTCTCTTCAAGAGCCGAATACTGAGGACTTCGGGTGGCCACAGGATTACCTTCTGGCCTTGCCGGATCAAGAGAAACCCTCCACGACGACACCTCGGGGTCGCCTGCCTCATGAGGCGGTATGGCAGGGGGAGGCGTTTCGCTCTCCATCATCTCTAGAAGAAGATCCCCTAAAGACGAGCTCTGCTGAGAAGGGCTAAGATACAAACTGCAAGATAAATGCCTCGGTTATTTTCCTCATAGGTAAAGCGAGATATTGTCATTATTAAATACCCTTTTACTTACAGCTCGGTGGAGGGCTGATCCCCTTGAGGGCATAGTGCGGCCAGGGTATCCCCCAGGGCAGGACCCTCCGGCGGAGATTTCTTCCCCCGTTTGGAGACCATTGTCTCCGGGTCCTCAGAGGCAGTTCTCTTCCTTCCCTGGGGAGAGGAAGTTTCAGTTCCTCCTCCCCGGCTAACCTCCTTCGCAGAGGCGCTAGCCTCCTTGTTCCCCCCTTCATCCTCTCCTGAGGGCGCTTGATAAGGCGCGATCTCCGGCATCCTGGTTAGCACGGGATTTGGTGAGTTCTCAGGGAGGGGGGCCGGACACCTAATCAACTTTGCCTTCGCTATCCAATCCTGGGTCAAAGAGCGGCTTTTTTTAGGGCAATGTTGCAATAAATAAACGGACAGTGTGTTCGGATGCAGGGCTACTTACTTGGGTATCCGGGCGATTGCAGCTCAGACCTGCATCCTCAGTGATGTCCGGACACATTATTTGTGGTCCGAAGAACAATTTGTACATCTCTTCGTGTGTCATGCCGAGGAAATGTTGAATAGCTCGCGGTCCTTCCGGGTTGAATTCCCACATGCGAAGGGGCCGACGTTTGCAAGGCTGGACTTGACGAACTAGCATAACTTGCACTACCATAACCAGACTGAAATCTCTCTCAAAGAGATCTCGGATACGGCTTTGCAGTATTGGCACGTCCTTGGCTGGACCCCAGCTCAGCCCCCTGCTGATCCATGACATCAGTTGTGGTGGGGGGCCTGAGTGAAAGGTGGGGGCAGCTACCCACTTGGCACTTCGGGGAGCTGTGATGTAGAACCACTCCCGCTGCCACAATCCGAACATCTCTGGGAAGAAGCCCTTAGGCCATGGAGCATCAGCGATTTTGCTTATTAAAGCGCCTCCGCATGTTGCGTGCTGCCCCTCGATCATCTTTGGCTTCACATCGAAGGTCTTGAGTCACAGGACGAAGTGAGGGGTAATGCGGAGGAAGGCCTCACATACGACAATAAATGTCGAGATGTAAAGAAGGGAATTAGGGGCCAGATCGTGAAAATCTAGCCCATAATAGAACATGAGACCCCTAACGAAGGGATCCAGAGGGAGGCCTAGTCCTCGAAGGAAGTGGGAGACGAACACAACGCTCTCATTGGGTTCGGGAGTAGGGACGACCTGCCCTTGGGCGGGCAGCCGATGCAAAATTTTGGCGGTCAGATATCTGGCCTCTCTCAACCTCTTGATGTCCTCCTCCGTGACGGAGGAAGGCATCCACCGACCTTGAAGGTTGGATCCGGACATAGTTGAAGGTCCGAAGCACCTGACCTGAGCTTTGGGTGTTAGAACTTGAGGTGGGGAAGGATTTGATTGAGCACGAGAGGAAAAAAAGAAAAAGCCTTGTCCCCTTTATAAAGAGGGTGAATATCAAGCGTCCTCCTCGTAGCCGTTTGGGACTTGCCTAAGATCTAGGAGTCCTATCAATAGGCACGGTTGGGTTACCCACGTCCCTATTGATGAGAATCCCGTAATAAAGGGGACAGGATCTCTGCTTCGACAAGACATGCCAAGGAAACTGCCTCGCGAAACACGCTGAGATTGGTTATGAAAAACGATTCGAATAAAGACCTGGCTGTGGTGTGATGTCTGCGAAATGCGTCGGCAGATTAGATTTGTGAAAATATTATTCTTTCTACGGTTGTATGTGGAACTTGTTTTGTAGAGCCGGACACAATCCTCCTGTTCAAAATCTTCTATGAAGTATTCGGAGGAGGAACCCACCTTGCAATGCCGAAGACAATCTGCGCGCCGGACTCATCGTCATTGAAGCCTGGTTCAGGGGCTACTAAGGGAGTCCTGGATTAGGGGGTATCCGGACAGCCGGACTATATCCTTTGGCCGGACTATTGGACTATGAAGATACAAGATTGAAGACTTCGTCCCGTGTCCGGATGGGGCTCTCCTTGGCATGGAAGGCACTCTTGGCGGTACGGATACGTAGATTTCCTTCCTTGTAACCGACTTTGTGTAACCCTAGCCCCCTCCGGTGTCTATATAAACCGGAGGTTTTAGTCCGTAGGACCAACAACAACAATCATACCATAGGCTAGCTTCTAGGGTTTAGCCTCTTCGATCTCGTGGTAGATCAACTCTTGTACTACTCATATCATCAAGAACAATCAAGCAGGACATAGGGTTTTACCTCCATCAAGAGGGCCTGAACCTGGGTAAACATCGTGTCCCCTGCCTCTTGTTACCATCCGCCTAGACGCACAGTTCGGGACCCCCTACCCGAGATCCGCCGATTTTGACACCGACAACAGGCTTCTCCAAAAGTCTGTATAAACCCAGATGCTTTGATCACGCTATCAGAGCGTTTATTCCAACTCCGAGAGGCTTGCACCAGTCCATAAATGGGTCGTTGGAGCTTGCACACTTTGTTAGTTCCCTTTGGATCGATAAAACCTTTAGGTTGCATCATATACAACTCTTCTTCCAGAAATCCATTCAAGAATGCAGTCTTTACATCCATTTGCCAAATTTCATAATCATAAAACGCGGGAATTGCTAACATGATTCGGACAGACTTAAGCATCGCTACGGGTGAGAAGGTCTCATCGTAGTCAATCCCTTGAACTTGTCAAAATACTTTCGCAACAAGTCGAGCTTTATAGACAGTAACATTACCGTCAGTGTCAGTCTTCTTCTTGAAGATCCATTTATACTCAATGGCTTGCCGATCAACGGGCAAGTCAACCAAAGTCCACACTTTGTTCTCATACATGGATCCTATCTCAGATTTCATGGCTTCAAGCCATTTTGCGGAATATGGGCTCATCATCGCTTCCTCATAGTTCGTAGGTTCGTCATGGTCTAGTAACATAACCTCCAGAACAGGATTACTGTACCACTCTGGTGTGGATCCCACTCTAGTTGACCTACAAGGTTCAGTAACAACTTGATCTGAAGTTTCATGATCATCATCATTAACTTCCTCACTAATTGGTGTAGGTGTCACAGGAACCGGTTTCTGTGATGAACTACTTTCCAATAAGGGAGCAAGTACCGTTACCTCATCAAGTTCTACTTTCCTCCCACTCACTTTTTTCGAGAGAAACTCCTTATCTAGAAAGATTCCAAATTTAGCAACAAAAGTCTTGCCTTCGGATCTGTGATAGAAGGTGTACCCAACAATCTCTTTTTGGGTATCCTATGAAGACACATTTTTTGATTTGGGTTCGAGCTTATCAGGTTGAAGCTTTTTCACATAAGCATCGCAGCCCCAAACTTTAAGAAATGACAACTTTGGTTTCTTGCCAAACCACAGTTCATAAGGCGTCGTCTCAACGGATTTTGATGGTGCCCTATTTAACGTGAATGCAGCCGTCTCTAAAGCATAACCCCAAAACGATAGCGGTAAATCAGTAAGAGACATCATAGATCGCACCATATCTAGTACAGTACGATTACGACGTTCGGACACACCATTATGCTGTGGTGTTCCGGGTGGTGTGAGTTGCGAAACTATTCTGCATTGTTTCAAATGTAGACCAAACTCGTAACTCAAATATTCTCCTCCACGATCAGATCGTAGAAACTTTATTTTCTTGTTACGATGATTTTCAACTTCACTCTGAAATTCTTTGAACTTTTCAAATGTTTCAGACTTATGTTTCATTAAGTAGATATACCCATATCTGCTTAAATCATCTGTGAAGGTGAGAAAATAACGATACCCGCCGCGAGTCTCAACATTCATCGGACCACATACATCTATATGTATGATTTCCAACAAATATGTTGCTCTCCCCATAGTTCCGGAGAACAGTGTTTTAGTCATCTTGCCCATGAGGCACGGTTCGCAAGTACCAAGTGATTCATAATCAAGTGGTTCCAAAAGTCCATCAGCATGGAGTTTCTTCATGCGCTTTATACGGATATGACTTAAATGGTAGTGCCACAAATAAGTTGCACTATCATTATCAACTCTGCATCTTTTGGCTTCAATATTATGAATATGTGTATCACTACTATTGAGATTCAACAAAAATAGACCACTCTTTAAGGGTGCATGACCATAAAAGATATTACTCATATAAATAGAACAACCATTATTATCATATTTAAATGAATAGCCGTCTCGCATCAAACAAGATCCAGATATAATGTTCATGCTCAACGCTGGCACCAAATAACAATTATTTAGGTCTAGAACTAATCCCGAAGGTAGATGTAGAGGTAGTGTGCCAACCGTGATCACATCGACTTTGGAACCATTTCCCACGCGCATCGTCACCTCGTCCTTAGCCAATCTTCGCTTAATCCATAGCCCCTGTTTCGATTTGCAAATGTTAGCAACAGAACCAGTATCAAATACCCAGGTGCTACTGCGAGCATTAGTAAGGTACACATCAATAACATGTATATCACATATACCTTTGTTCACCTTGCCATCCTTCTTATCCGCCAAATACTTGGGGCAGTTCCGCTTCCAGTGACCAGTCTGCTTGCAGTAGAAGCACTCAGTCTCAGGCTTAGGTCCAGACTTGGGTTTCTTCTCCTAAGCAGCAACTTGTTTTCCATTCTTCTTGAAGTTCCCCTTCTTTTTCCCTTTGCCCTTTTTCTTGAAACTGGCGGTCTTATTGACCCTCAACACTTGATGCTCCTTCTTGATTTCCACCTCCGCAGACTTTAGCATTGCGAAGAGCTCGGGAATAGTTCTATTCATCCCTTGCATATTATAGTTCATCACGAAGCTTTTGTAGCTTGGTGGCAGTGATTGAAGTATTCTGTCAATGACGCTATCATCTGGAAGATTAACTCCCAGTTGAATCAAGTGATTGCAGTACCCAAACATTCTGAGTATATGCTCACTGACAAAACTATTCTCCTCCATCTTATAGCTGTAGAACTTATTGGAGACTTCATATCTCTCAATCCGGGCATTTGCTTGAAATATTAACTTCAACTCCTGGAACATCTCATATGCTCCATGATGTTCAAAACGTCGTTGAAGTCCTGGTTCTAAGCCGTAAAGCATGGCACACTGAACTATCGAGTAGTCATCAACACGCGACTGCCAGGCATTCACAATGTCTGCAGTTGCTGGTGCAGATGGTACACCTAGCGGTGCTTCCAGGACGTAATTCTTCTGTGCAGCAATGAGGATAATCCTCAAGTTATGGACCCAGTCCGTGTAATTGCTACCATCATCTTTCAACTTTACTTTCTCAAGGAACGCATTAAAATTCAACGGAACAACAACACGGGCCATCTATCTACAATCAACATAGACAAGCAAGATACTATCAGGTACTAAGTTCATGATAAATTTAAGTTCAATTAATCATATTACTTAAGAACTCCCACTTAGATAGACATCCCTCTAATCTTCTAAGTGATCACGTGATCCATATCAACTAAACCATGTCCGATCATCACGTGAGATGGAGTATTTTCAATGGTGAACATCACTATGTTGATCATATCTACTATATATATTCACGCTCGACCTTTCGGTCTCCGTGTTCCGAGGCCATATCTGTTATATGCTAGGCTCGTCAAATTTAACCTGAGTATTCCGCGTGTGCAACTGTTTTGCACCCGTTGTATTTGAACGTAGAGCCTATCGCACCCGATCATCACGTGGTGTCTCAGCACAAAGAACTTTCGCAACGGTGCATACTCAAGGAGAACACTTATACCTTGATAATTTTGTGAGGGATCATCTTATAATGCTACCGTCAATCAAATAAAGATAAGATGCATAAAAGATAAACATCACATGCAATCAATATAAGTGATATGATATGGCCATCATCATCCTGTGCTTGTGATCTCCATCTCCGAAGCACCGTCATGATCACCATCGACACCGGCGCAACACCTTGATCTCCATCATAGCATTGTTGTCGTCTCACCAATCTTTATGCTTCTACAACTATCGCTGCCGCTTAGTGATAAAGTAAAGCATTACAAGGCGATTGCATTGCATACAATAAAGCGACAACCATATGGCTCCTGCCAGTTGCCGATAACTCAGTTACCAAACATTATCATCTCATACAATAAAATTTAGCATCATGTCTTGACCATATCACATCACAACATGCCCTGCAAAAACAAGTTAGACGTCCTCTACTTTGTTGTTGCAAGTTTTACGTGGCTGCTACGGGCTTAGCAAGAAACGTTCTTACCTATGCATCAAAACCACAACGATAGTTTGTCAAGTTGGTGTTGTTTTAATCTTAGCAAGGACCGGTAGTAGCCACACTCGGTTCAACTAAAGTTGGAGAAACTAACACCCGCCAGCCACCTGTGTGCAAAGCACATCGGTAGAACCAGTCTCGCGTAAGCGTACGCGTAATGTCGGTCCGGGCCGCTTCATCCAACAATACCACCGAACCAAAGTATGATATGCTGGTAAGCAGTATGACTTATATCGCCCACAACTCACTTGTGTTCTACTCGTGCACATAACATCAACGCATAAAACCTGGCTCGGATGCCACTATTGGGGAACGTAATAATTTCAAAAAAAATTCCTACGCACATGCAAGATCATGGTGATGTATAGCAATGAGAGGGGAGAGTGTGTCCACGTACCCTCGTAGACCGAAAGCGGAAGCGTTAGCACAATGCGGTTGATGTAGTCGTACGTCTTCACGATCCGACCGATCAAGTACCGAACACACGGCACCTTCGAGTTCTGCACATGTTCAACTCGATGACGTCCCTCGAACTCTAATCCAGCCGAGTGTTGAGGGAGAGTTTCATCAGCATGACGGCTGGTGATGATGATGATGTTCTACCGACGCAGGGCTTCGCCTAAGCACCGCTATGATATGATCGAGGTGGATTATGGTGGAGGGGGGCACCGCACATGGCTAAGAGATCAAGAGATCAATTGTTGTGTCTATGGGGTGCCCCTCTCCTCCGTATATAAAGGGGGAAGGAGGAGGGCCGGCCAAGAGGAGGAGGCGCGCCCAAGGGGGGGAGGCAATCCTACTCCAAGTAGGTTTTGCCCCCCTTTCCTATTCCAACTAGGAGAAGGGGGAAGGAGGAGGTGGAGAGAAGGAAGGAGAAGGGGGGCCGCGCCCCCTTCCCTTTACCAATTCGGATTGGGGCAAGGGGGGCCGCACGCCACCTCCTGCTGCCTCTCCTCTTCCACCACTTTGGGCCCATGAGGCCCAATAACCCCCGGGGGTGTTCCGGTAACCCCCCGGTACTCCGGTATATATCCGATAACCCCCGGAACCATTCCGGTGTCCGAATATAGTCGTCCAAAGTATCAATCTTCATGTCTCGACCATTTCGAGACTCCTCGTCATGTCCGTGATCACATCCGGGACTCCGAACTACCTTCGGTACATCAAAACACACAAACTCATAATATAACCGTCATCGAACTTTAAGCGTGCGGACCCTACGGGTTCGAGAACTATGTAGACATGACCGAGACACGTCTCTGGTCAATAACCAATAGCGAAACCAAGATGCTCATATTGGCTCCTACATATTCTAAGAAGATCTTTATCGGTCAAACCGCATAACAACATACATTGTTCCCTTTGTCATCGGTATGTTACTTGCCCGAGATTCGATCGTCGGTATCTCAATACCTAGTTCAATCTCGTTACCGGCGAGTCTCTTTACTCGTTCCATAACACATCATCCCGCAACTAACTCATTAGTTGCAATGCTTGCAAGGCTTAAGTGATGTGCATTACCGAGTGGGCCCAGAGATACCTCTCCGACAATCGGAGTGACAAATCCTAATCTCGAAATATGGCAACCCAACAAGTACCTTCAGAGACACCTGTAGAGCACCTTTATAATCACCCAGTTACGTTGTGACGTTTGGTAGCACACAAAGTGTTCCTCCGGTAAACGGGAGTTGCATAATCTCATAGTCATAGGAACATGTATAAGTCATGAAGAAAGCAATAGCAACAAACTAAATGATCAAGTGCTAAGCTAACAGAATGTGTCAAGTCAATCACATCGTTCTCCTAATGATGTGATCCCATTAATCAAATGACAACTCATGTCTATGGTTAGGAAACATAACCATCTCTGATCAACAAGCTAGTCAAGTAGAGGCATACTAGTGACACTCTATTTGTCTATGTATTCACACATGTATTATATTTCCGGTTAATACATTTATAGCATGAATAATAAACATTTATCATGATATAAGGAAATAAATAATAACTTTAATATTGCCTCTAGGGCATATTTCCTTCAATAAGCTCAAAGGGAAAACTCAATCCATTACAAGAGAGTAGAGGGGAAGAAACATTATAAGATCCAACTATAATAGCAAAGCTCGTGATACATCAAGATCGTACCACCTCAAGAACACGAGAGAGAGAGAGAGAGAGAGAGAGAGAGAGAGAGAGATCAAACACATAGCTACTGGTACATACCCTCAGCCCCGAGGGAGAACTAATCCCTCCTCGTCATGGAGAGCGCCGGGATGATGAAGATGGCCACCGGTGAGGGTTCCCCCCCTCCGGCAGGGTGCCGGAACGGGTCTAGATTGGTTTTTGGTGGCTACGGAGGCTTCTAGCGGTGGAACTCCCGATCTATTGTGCCCCCTGATGGTTTTAGGGTGTATGGGTATATATAGGAGGAAGAAATACGTCAGGGGAGCCACGAGGGTGGAGGGCGCGCCCAGGGGGGTGGGCGCGCCCCCTGCCTCGTGCCTTCCTCGTTGCTTCCCTTACGTACACTCCAAGTCTTCTAGGTTGCTTCCGTTCCAAAAATAAGTTCCGTGAAGTTTTAGGTCAATTGGATCCGTTTGATTTTCCTTTTCTGCGATACTCTAAAACAAGGGGAAAAGTAGAAACTGGCACTGGGCTCTGGGATAATAGGTTAGTCCCAAATATCATATAAAATAGCATATAAATGCATATAAAACATCCAAGGTTGATAATATAACAGCATGGAACAATCAAAAATTATAGATACGTTGGAGACGTATCAATCATCGTGTCTTCATGAAGTTGTCTCGCCAACTATTACTTCTACTACTATGGCTAACAGTTAGCAATAAAGCAAAGTAATTACATGGCGTTTGCATTGACACGCGAGTCATAAATAAATTAAGACAACTCCTATTGCTCTTGCCGGTTGTCATACTCATCGACATGCAAGTCGTGATTCCTATTACAAGAACATGATCAATCTCATACATCACATATATCATTCATCACATCCTTTTGGCCATATCACATCACAAAGCATACCCTGCAGAAACAAGTTAGATGTCCTCTAATTATTGTTGCATGTTTTACGTGGCTGCTATGGGTTTCTAGCAAGAACATTTCTTACCTACGCAAAACCACAATGGTGATATGCCAATTGCTATTTACCCTTCATAAGGACCCTTTTCATCGAATCTGATCCGACTAAAGTGGGAGAGACAGACACCCGCCAACCACCTTATGCATCAAGTGCATGTTAGTCGGTGGAACCAGTCTCACGTAAGCGTACGTGTAAGGTCGGTCCAGGCCGCTTCAACCCACAATGTTGTTGAATCAAGATAAGACTAGTAACGGTAAGCAAATTGAACAAATCATCGCCCACAACTGCTTTAAGTTCTACTCATGCATAGAATCTACGCACAGACCTAGCTCATGATGCCACTGTTGGGGAACGTAGCAATAATTTAAAAAAAATCCTACATGTCACCAAGATCAATCTAGGAGATGCTAGCAACGAGAGAGAGGGAGTGCATCTTCATACCCTTGAAGATCGCTAAGAGGAAGCGTTGCAAGAACGCAGTTTGTGGAGTCATACACGCAGCGATTCAGATCACCGTCGATTCCGATCTAAGCGCCGAACAACGGTGCCTCCGTGTTCAACACACATACAGCTCGGGGACGTCTCCTCCTTCTTGATCCAGCAAGGGGAGAGGAGAAGTTGAGGGAGAACTCCCACAGCACGACGACGTGGTGGTGATGGAGCTCATGGTTCTCCGGGAGGGCTTCGCCAAGCGCTACGGAGGAGGAGGAGGTGTAGGAGAGGGGGAGGGATGTGCCAGGGGAAGAGTGTGGCAGCCCTCTGATCCCCCACTATTTATAGGGGAAGGGGAGAGCCCCCCCCCCCAGATCCCATCTACAAGGGAGGGTGGCAGCCAAGGGGGGGACTTGCCCCCCAAGTCAGGTGGAGGCCCCCCACCCCCTAGGGTTTCTAACCCTAGGTGCCTTGGGCCCCTTGGAGGGCGCACCAGCCCACCAGGGGCTGTTTCCCTCCCTTTTCAGCCCACTAGGCCCACCGAGGCAGGTGGCCCCACCCGGTGGACCCCCGGACACCTTCCGATGGTCCCGGTACAATATCGATAACCCCCGAAACCATTCCGGTGACTGAAACTGGACTCCCCATATATAAATCTTCACCTCTGGACCATTCCGGAACTCCTCGTGACGTCTGGGATCTCATCCGGGACTCCTAACAACCTTCGTTAACCATATACTATTTCCCATAACAATTCTAGTGTCACCGAACCTTAAGTGTGTAGACCCTACGGGTTCGGGAACCATGCAGACATGACCGAGACATCTCTCCGGCCAATAACCAACAGCAGGATCTGGATACCCATGTTGGCTCCCACATGTTCCACGATGATATCATCGGATGAACCACGATGTCGGGGATTCAATCAATCCCATATACAATTCCCTTTGCCCATCGGTATGTTACTTGCCCAAGATTCGATCATCGGTATCTCTATACCTCGTTCAATCTCGTTACCTGCAAGTCTCTTTACTCGTTCCGTAACACATGATCTTGTGGCTAACTCCTTAGTCACAATGAGCTCGTTATGATGATGCATTACCGAGTGAGCCCAGAGATACCTCTCCATCATACGGAGTGACAAATCCCAGTCTCGATTTGTGACAACCCAACATATACTTTTGGAGATACCTATAGTGCATCTTTATAGCCACCCAATTACGTTGTGATGTTTGGTACACCCGAAGCATTCCTACGGTATCCGGGAGTTGCACAATCTCATGTTCTAAGGAAATGATACTTGACATTAGACAACCTTTAGCAAACGAACTACACGATCTTGTGCTACGCTTAGGATTGGGTCTTGTCCATCACATCATTCTCCTAATGATGTGATTCCGTTATCAATGACATCCAATGTCCATGGTCAGGAAACCATGACCATCTATTGATCAACGAGCTAGTCAACTAGAGGCTTACTAGGGACATATTACGATCTATGTATTCACACATGTATTACGGTTTCCGGTTAATACAATTATAGCATGAACAGACAATTATCATGAACACGGAAATATAATAATAACCACTTTATTATTGCCTCTAGGGCATATTTCCAACATTCGAAGCACCGGAGAAATCCAGAAAGACCAAGATGCAGCTCAGATTATGAACTTTCTTCAGATGCATCAAAATCTTTGAAATCAACAGGTGCACACGCAGCTACTCAATGATCTTGTGGAGCACATGTGGATCCATAATGGCAAACAAAGAGGCAATGCTTGAGTTTGGCACTTCAAATAAATTTTATGTAAACACTATGTATGCTTGATACCAACATTTATTATTTACGTATGACATTGTGTTGCATGATCGATGTGCATGTATTTGCATGGATTTGAGAGTTCGAATTTGAGATATGTGGATGCATGGAAGGAAATATGAGGGCCCGTCCGGATGCGCCCACGGGTATACCCAGACGCATCCGCGGGCGTTTGAGGGGCCGGATTTGCCAAGTCCGGTTGTAGATGCTCTTATGTCTTTGTTTTGGGAATTGGGGGAGGATATAGGGGAGATGCCGCCTCGTGAGCTCAGATGCTCAATGGCAGTACATGATTGGTTAAGAGTTAACCAATGGTTTTATTTCGGCATTGCTTCTTTGTAGCTATGAGAGTTTCGTCCTAAACTAGGAGTACTGCATAACAGCCTAAGAGCATGTATAACCGGAACCCCATATCCATCTCAAACGTCCGGGCAGCCTACCTGGACAGAAAACTATCACCCAGCCGGACCTAGCAAATTCAGCACAAATGCCCGGCCTGGCCGGTGTTTGAAGTTAGACAAACATCAGGCACTAAAAAAGTAGTGTTCTTGTTAATGTTGACCTTTCATGAAAAGAGAAAGAAAAACTCTTGTTGGTGTTAAAAAGACATCGCAAAGCTTTGGGATATTCCATGAAGGATGTTAAGGGGGTAAGCCCATCTATCTATTCACAATCACACGCCATTCCTATAGAAGACGGGGCTAACCCGGTCATTGAAAGACAAAGAAGGTTGAATCCCCATTGCAAAATTATGGTAAGAAAGGAGGTAATCCTTCGACTCGATGTTGGCGTAATTTTTCCAGTATCTAATAGTAAATGGGTTAGTCCGGTGCATTGTTTTCCCCAGAAAGAAGGTATTTCCATTGTGTCTAATGAACATAACGATCTAGTCCCTACTAGAACTGCTATCGAATACTGTGTGTGTGCGTGTGAGAGAGAGAGAGAGATCACCCATTACCATTTTATAAATTAAGTGTTAGAAAGGATGGCCAACAATTCTTATTTCTGCTATCTTGATGCATACTCTAGGTTTTTCCCAAATACCCATTCTACTGAAAGATCAAGAAAGTACCACTTCCACATTTCCCTATGATACATATACTTATCACAGAATGCCCTTTGGTTTTATGCAATAGGACATCTCCGTTTCAACAATGTGCTACTATTCTGCTTTTCTGATTTTGTTGAACAAATTGTTGAAGTCTTCATGGCCAGCTTCTTTGTCCAAGGCATTTCATTTGACCATTGTTTTTACAATCTCATGAAAAGTTTTGAAGAGACGTGAGGAAACAGGTTACATATTGAATTGGGAGAAGAGCCACTTTATGGTTACCGAAGGTGTGGTCTTGGGTCATAGAGTTTTCGGTAAGAGTTTCGAAATAGACCAAGAGAGAATCAAGGTAATAGAAAATTTACCCTATCCTCAAGATGCAAAAGGGATGCAAACTTTCGTTGAACATGCCAGTTTTTCTAGGCGGTTCATTAAAGATTTCTCTACAGTCTAAATTGTCAAAACCACTTACTAATCTCATGCAGAAAGACTTCATGTATTCTTTCGATGAGGAATGTGTATAAGCTTATGAAAAGCTGAGGGATGCCTTGATCACCGCCCCTATCATCGAACCTCCCAAGTGGGATGTGTCGGCGTTCTGGGAACGGGGGTCCCCAGACTTGCCTGCCTGCGGCCCGCGGCATGGCTGAGCCAGCAGGCCGTACGGCCCATCTTCACCAACAAAGCACCCAAGACCCTCACGAGGCGGACGACGCAAGACCTCCTCTGGAGTGGCCTAGCTAGGCAGGCTCACAAGGAGCAAAGATATCAAGGCGAAGCGAACCTCACGAGGCTCTCATAACGTGAGCCGTGACGATCGACGCCAGGCGGGCGCCACGCGGGTGCCAGCGCGCACAGCTTCCTTGTTTCCTCTTTGGTGCAAAGGGGGCAAGCGCAGCCGCGGAGTACCGAGGCATCAGGCAAAGGTTTCCATTTCGGTGCAACAAGACCAAGACCAAGGACTGCAAGACAGAGGTCATCGTGGAGCCCAGAGCAGTGTCACTACCAGAACTTTGTGCAGGCGAAGGCTACTTTTGTCAGGATAGCTTGTACTAGCTGTCCCCCATCAAATCAGCCCGCCATTGTTGGCTCCCTTCCTACTCGATATTTGGGAAGAGGACCAGGGCCTCTATAAATAGGACTAGCCACCACAGTAGGATGGGGGATTTGAGCTAGAGAGATCATCTTAGCTTGAGACAGACCACCTCACACACAAGCTCACCGAGCACAAGAACGCCTTAACCTCAGGAGGCTGTTCTGCCCTTGTATTGTTCATCATTAGCCCAAGAGGAAATCAACCACCACCACACTAGAGTAGGGTATTACACCACAACGGTGACCCGAACCAGTATAAACCTCGTGTCCTTCTATGTTGAGTTCGTCGAGTTCGTCCGCAAGATCTTAGCAAGCTAGAGCGTAGATCGGTTGGAGGGAAAGACTTCGCGCGCACCCCAGTGTTCGAACCTTAAGGGTTTGCCGGAACCCCAACCCCGACATTTGGCGTGCCAGGTAGGGGTGCGCCGGAGCTTTTCTCCATCAACCAGCGCCCCGTACCACCGCACCGCGCTCCCATGACAGGTACCTCGCCACCGACCTCCTCGGCCGGCGCCGGCAGCAGGGAGTCTGGGTACCGAGCCCTGGCCCCCGCTCCCCGGCGGGTGCAGTGGCCGGTCAAGTTCAGGCCGGAGATGCCGCCGCATTACGACGGCGCGGCAGACTCGACGCTCTTCCTGTTAGCGTACGAGGAGGCCGTCCACGAAGCCGGAGGTGACGACAAGATCATGGCAAACTTGTTCCCCCTGGCCCTCGCCGGTGAGCCGCGCGCCTCGTTGCTCGGCCTCCTAGGATCCACAGTGACGTCCTGGGGGGAACTCTGCGACCTCTTCACTGCGCGCTACGCGGCACCGGCACACCACGCAGTCGCGGCACTGCTGGGCGGCTCCCAAGCACCTCCTTCAGATCGCCACGTCAAGCCTTTCTTCCGCCGGATTGGGGCCGCCTGCAAGCACCCAGGGGCTCCGCCGGATTGGGCCGCGCCGGAAGCCGACCTCACCTTCGACTCGGAAGACCACCCCGGCTCCACTGCCGGCTCGGGGATGCTTCTGATGCTCTACACGCCCACCATCTGCAACGTGGCCGTCACCAAGACCCTCATCGACGGCGGCGCTGGTCTCAACCTGCTCTCCGTGGAAGCTTTCAGCCTTCTTCATGTGCCGCTCGAACGACTCGGCCTCAGCAAGCCCTTCACAGGGATGGGCGGTGGAGCTGCTCACCCCTTGGGGCAGATCCGCCTCCCTGTCACCTTTGGCACGCGGGATAACTATCGCACCGAGCTAGTGGACTTCGACATCGCCCGCATCGGTCTCCCGTACAATGCCATCCTCGGGTACCCGGCCCTCGCTTAGTTCATGGCTGCAACTCACCCGGCCTACAACCTCATGAAGATGCCAGGGAGCAAGGGCGTCCTCACCAT
Organism: Triticum dicoccoides; assembly: GCF_002162155.2. Lineage (NCBI taxonomy): Eukaryota > Viridiplantae > Streptophyta > Magnoliopsida > Poales > Poaceae > Triticum > Triticum dicoccoides. The sequence goes on from NC_041384.1 coordinate 104,621,253, forward strand.
CCAAGGGGGCGCTAAGGAGGCCGTGATGGCGCTCAGGCTCGCCTTCAAGACCGGGGCAGCAACGCAGCCAGCCGGCGCCGGTGCGCCGGAGGCCAAGGAGGCCGCGCCCACCAAGAAAAAGCAGTTGTTCACCCAAGACAAGGCAGAGACCAAGCAGGTGCCGGTAAACGAGGATGGGTCTTCAGGAGCCACCTTCACCATAGGAACCGGCCTTAACCCGGGGCAAGAAGAAGCTTTGGTGAGGTTCTTGCGCGCGAACAAGGAGATATTCGCGTGGGAGCCCGATCAACTGGTAGGGGTCCCGAGAGAGGTAATCCAGCATCATCTAAAGGTGTGCCCCAACGTACGCCCCATGAAGCAGTGAGCAAGACGGTAGTCCACTGAGAAGCAGGCCTTCATCGTCCAAGAGACACACAAGCTGGAGGCGGCATGTACAATCCGGGAAGTTTGATACCCCGAATGGCTGACGAACCCCGTTGTAGTGCCGAAGAAAGGTGGGAAGGAACAGATGTGCATCAACTTCACCAACCTAAACAAAGCCTGCCCCCAAGACCCATTCCCCCTTTCGTGCATCGATCAAATCGTCGACTCCACCGCCGAGTGCGACCTGCTGTGTCTCTTGGATGCGTTCTCTGGGTACCATCAGATCAAGATGGCGGTGGAGGATGTGGAGAAGACGGCCTTCTTGACACCATGTGGGGTGTACTGCTACACCTACATGCCTTTCGGCCTTCGCAACATGGGCGCAACCTTTCAGCGGCTGATGCACATCGCCTTGGGGCGGCAGCTCGGCAGGAACACAGAGGCCTATGTTGATGACATAGTGGTTAAATCTCGCGAGGCGAGGACGTTGATTCAAGACTTGGAGGAGACCTTCGAGAGCTTGCGCCAAGTGAACTTGAGGCTTAAGCCGGAAAAGTGTGTGTGTGGCGTTCCATCCGGCAAATTGCTAGGGTTTCTCGTATCCCACAGAGGGATCGAGGCGAACCCGGAAAAGATCAAGGTCATCGAAGACATGAGCCCACCACAGACCCTCAAGGAGATGCAAAAACTGGCAGGACGGGTGACCGCGTTAGGGCGTTTCATCTCTAAGCTAGGCGAGCGTGCCTTGCCCTTCTTTAAGCTCATGAAGAAGAAAGGCCCCTTCGAGTGGACCCCGGAGGCCGACCAGGCCTTCCGAGACCTCAAGAAATACCTCACCAGCCCCCCGGTGATGGTGGCGCCGCGGCCTCTCGAGCCTCTCTTGCTCTACCTTGCCGCCACCCCGTACTCTGCCAGCGCGGCGTTGGTGGCGGTTCGAGAAGAGCGTCAAGATAAGGGTGGAGCTGATACAGCACCGCGCTAGAGAGGTGCAGCAAAGCCATCAGCGGCGGAAGACCTAGCTCAACATAGCAACATCGCGAAGGCTCCCGAGGGCGGTCAGGTCTCAGGAGACCCATCACCGCAGGATATGCCGCAATCTACACGGGACCCGAGACTCAACGGTGTACCGGCCCTTGTCGAGCACCCAGTGTACTTCATCAGCACTGTACTGTGGGACGTGAGGGCGCGTTACCCCATGCCGCAGAAGCTCCTGCTCACACTTTTGGTGGCCTCGCGCAAGCTGCGACACTACTTCCAGGGGCACCCCATCAAGGTCGTCTCGTCTTACCCGTTGGAGAGGATACTCAGGAGCCCAAACTCAGCCGGAAGGGTCGCTGAATGGAACATCGAGCTGCAAGCATTTTAGTTGGAGTTTAGCACCACCAGGGTCATCAAGGGAGCCACGCTTGCCGATTTTGTGGCAGAATGGATAGATGCCCCGGCTCTTGAGGAAGGAGAATACCGGTCCACTTTCCCGGGAAGCGAGGCACCAGACGGCTGGGTCATGTATTTTGATGGCGCCTTTGCGCACCAGGGCGCGGGGGCTGGAGCAGTGCTCATCTCGCCCACTCAGGACAAGCTTTGCTACGCCGTGCAACTCTGCTTTCAGCACGGTGAGAAGGTCTCTAACAATATCGTAGAATATGAGGGCCTCATAGCCGGCATGAAGGCTGTGGCGGCTATGGGGGTGAGACGCCTTACCGTCAAGGGCGACTCGCAGCTCCTCGTCAACTTCTCCAACAAAGTGTACGAGCCAAAGTACGAGCACATGGAGGCCTACCTTGCTGAGGTGCGCAAAATGGAAAAGAAGTTTGCAGGCTTGGAGCTGCAGCACGTGCCCCGGGGCACCAACAAGGAAGCCGATGACATCGCCAAGAGAGCATCCAAGCGGCAACCGCAGGAGCCAGGCGTCTTCGAAGAGCGGCTCTTCAAGCCGTCAGCTACACCGCCTCTTTTAAGCACGACTCAGCCTCGAGAGGAGCTCCCTCAGCCCCCGGCCTTGGGAGCCCTAGATTGCGGCCCAACCTCAGGAGTTCGGCTGCTCTTGGCGCTCGAGCCCTAGGAGGAGTGCTGGACCAAGGAGTTCAGGGAGTACCTAATGCACGGGACACTGCCGGAGAAAGAAGAGGACACGGAGCGCGTGTCCCGACAGGCCACGGCATACTGCATTCAAGATGGCGAGTTGTACAGGAAACGACCGAACGACGTCACGTTGTGCTGCATCTCCAATGATCAAGGGAGGGAGCTGCTGACTGACATACACGGCGGGGACTATGGACATCACTCGTCATCATGGACCATCGTCGGCAAGGCCTTCCGCAGCGAATTCTATTGGCCTACAGCACTTAACGATGTAGCCGAGCTGGTGAAGTCCTGCGAAGCTTGCCAATTCCACGCCAAGCAAATCCATCAGCTTGCTGAGGACCTCCAAACCATCCCGCTCACGTGGCCGTTCGCGGTCTGGAGGCTGGACACCCTAGGCCCGTTCCCGCGAGCGCCAGGGGGCTACCACTATCTCTACGTCGCCATCGACAAGTTCACTAAGTGGGCAGAGGTGGAAGCCGTCCGAACCATTCCAGCCGGCTCTACCATCAAGTTCATCAAGGGCCTCGTGAGCCGCTTCGGGGTCCCCAACCGCATCATCACAGATAACGGCTCGCAATTCACTAGTAACCTCTTTAAAACCTACTGTGCTAACCTTGGAACGCAGATCTGCTACGCTTCGGTAGCCCACCCTAGGAGCAATGGTCAGGACGAGCGCGCCAACGCTGAGGTCCTAAGGGGCCTCAAGACCAGGACCTTCAAGAAGAAGCTGGAGGCCTGCGGCAGGGGCTGGCACGACGAGCCACTAGTCCGTGCTGTGGTCCATCCGCACCACCGCTACCAAGCCAACGGGCGAGACTCCGTTCTTCCTCGTCTACGGAGCTGAAGCAGTCCTCCCTCATGAGGTCAGGCATCGCTCCGCATGGGTCCTGGCGTTCGACGAAACGCAGCAGGACGCCATGCGGGGGATGGATCTCGTGCTGGGGGAGGAATGACGTCGCGAAGCTGCATTAAGGGCGGCAAGGTACCAGCAAGCACTGCGGTGCTACCACTGCCGCAACATTCGCTCCAGGACGCTTGAGACGGGTGACCTGGTCCTGAGGTGGGTCCTCTCCAGGGAAGGCTTGCACAAGCTCTCACCCATGTGGGAGGGCCCGTTCAGGGTCGTTCACATCGCCAAGCCTGGTGCCGTGCGCTTGGAGACACAAGAGGGGATACCCATCCAAAACGCCTGGAACATCCAGCACCTCTAGAAGTTCTACCCATGAAGCAAGGCCCAGAGCCTGAGAAGCAAGGCCCAGAGCCTGAGAAGCAAGGTCCGGTGCCTGTGAAGAACCGCCGCCCGTGACAGTCTCACGTAATAATGAGTTGGGGCTGTACACGCCCCGGAGTCTCAGGAGCGCCGGCCTCAGGCCCTGGGGCTCTCTCCCACGCCTAGTGGACAACACTTAGCTCCGCGCTGGTGAGAAGATTCGAAGACTAGATTAGGTGCCGGACACGGCTTTTCATTTGCTTTCCGTAGTTAGCTTGCTTTTCCTTAATCGAGTTTGCCTTTGGCGTTCCTTGCTGATTTGGTTCCTTCGCCTTTTACCGCGTTTTTCGGCTCTGGTTTACCCATGATCTCTCTCTCTCTCGCATACCTCGCAAGGGGGCTAGGCAGGTGCCCTCGCGAGCTTTTCCTTCTCTCTGCCTTCTCGCGAGTCACCCTCGTTCGAGCCTGGAAGCTGGGGCAACTCTCCTAAATCCGTGCCCCTCGGGTACCATGATGCAAAGCGCCAAGTCAAGGTTCAGTGAACGGCAAAATCC
>NC_041384.1:104625630-104641790 GCF_002162155.2 Triticum dicoccoides
GAGCAAACCAGATATCTCGTGAAGGAAGGGGTGTCCCAAACACGCCAGGTTAGGTTATCTCTGCGCAAAATAACAGCATGGCATGGGAATAACTCGCACGTTGCATTAACCAAGAACCATAGTTCGATACACGCCCCTCTAGGCCCATACTGGTTCCATTTTCTAGTGCAGGGAAAGAAAAGAAAAAACCAAACAAAACGGCATTTCAACAATCTGCGGGGCCAGGCCCTTAGCGACGCCCAAGCCTAGCCAGACCCCTCCTCGCACTTCACGGAGGCGCGGTGATGAGATGACCCGCTGCCTCCTTCGAAGTGAGCATGACGGTGCGGCGGCTAATCGTAGCCACTGCTGCTGAAGCTGTCGCAGGAGGGAGAGCCAACGTAGCTGGAGGAGATGCGGTCGCCACTGAGGGCAGGCTCGCCCTCACCCTCGTCACGACCGTCGCCAAGGCCGAGCACCTCCTCGCCGTCGTTCATCTCGGGGTAGCATCCGGCGCGGCGGCCATCTTCCCCGAACACCCTCACGAAGAGGGTCAACCTGCCGTCATACTTGAAGTGGAGCGTGCACCGCCTGCCCAGGCCGCACGCGCGGGCGAACGTCTGCCAACCGCGGGCTAGGGCTATGTTGCCCGCGGCAGAAGTCTCAACTGCGACCCAGGAGGCCTTGCTACAGCAACCATCCGCCTACAACCAGAGCCCCCCTGGACCAGGGGCCGGCAGCTCAGCGACAAAGAAGCGCAGAAGCTGGAACCAGTTGCTAGCCTGGTTTTCTGACCAAACAACGAACTCCGACGACGCCTCCGCTGAATGGAAGCACGGGTGGGGAGGCCTCGCCACCATCGCGCACCTCCCCCCGTCGAATGGACCGCCATGATTGGGACGGCCCCCTCCATGTGTCGTGGCGCCGCCTCGACGGTGGGCCACGGCGGGGGTCGCAGCGTGCTTGCGCGGGCGGCCGCGACCGCGCTTGGGCACCGGGGAACCAGGGCCCTCGCGAGGGGCCTTACCCTTCTCGGCGGTAGAGAACTTCCTTTGAGGCGCCATCGGAGGCACTGCAAGCAATGGAGCAAGAAGGAGAAAGCAAGCAAGGAAGAGATGGGCAACGGGGGCTCCCCCCTCCCCATTTATAGCAAGAGAAGGCCAACCGGCATCCCCCACGATCGTAGGTAATGATGGTTTCCCTTGCATGTCGCAAGGACTTGTCAAGTCATGCAGTCGTCGAGGCAGCGTGGGGAAGCGGAGACGCCCACGTCCAATCAATCGCCATGCGTCAACCGAGGCTGCAGGCTTTTGGGGCCCGTGGTGCTTCGAGCTTGACCCTTGGCTTCGCCGCGAAGCCAAGCCCGCGCGCACCTTGTGCCCGGGGGCTAATGTCGGTGTTCTAGGAACGGGGGTCCCCAGACTTGCCTGCCTGCAGCCCACGGCGTAGCTGAACCAGCAGGCCGTATGGCCCATCTTCACCAACAAAGCACCCAAGACCATCGCGAGGGGCCAAGCCTCGCGAGGGGAACGACGCAAGACCTCCTCTGGAGTGGCCTAGCTAGGCAGGCTCATGAGGAGCGGAGATATCAAGGCGAGGCGAACCTCACGAGGCTCTCGTGACGTGAGCCGTGACGATCGACGCCAGGCGGGTATCAACGCGCGCAGCGTTCTTGTTTCCTCTTTGGTGCAAAGGGGGCAAGCGTAGCCGCGGAGTATCGAGGCATTAGGCAAAGGTTGCCATTTCGGTGCAACAAGACCAAGACCAAGGATTGCAAGATGGAGGTCATCGTGGAGCCCAGAACAGCGTCACCACCAGAACTTTGTGCATGCGAAGACTACTTTTGTCAGGATAGCTTGTACTAGCTATCCTCCATCAAATTAGCCCGCCATTGTTGGCTCCCTTCCCGCACGATATTTGGGAAGAGGACCAGGGCCTCTATAAATAGGACTAGCCACCACAGTAGGGTGGGGGATTTGAGCTAGAGAGATCATCTTAGCTCGAGAGAGACCACCTCACACACAAGCTCACCGAGCACAAGAACGCCTTAACCTCAGGAGGCCGTCCTGCCCTTGTATTGTTCATCATCAGCCCAAGAGACAAATCACCACCACCACACTGGAGTAGGGTATTACACCACAACGGTGGCCCGAACCAGTATAAACCCCGTGTCCTTCTGTGTTGAGTTCATCGAGTTCGTCCGCAAGATCTTAGCAAGCTAGAGCGTAGATCGGTTGGAGGGAAAGACTTCGCGCGCACCCCAGTGTTCGAACCTTAAGGGTTTGCCGGAACCCCAACCCCGACAGGATGAACCGTTTGGGATGTGATGCTAGCAATTATGCTATTTTAGCTGTCTTATGGCAACAGGATGAAAAGAAACTTAATGTTGTCTTTTATGCTAGCAGGAGTTAGATGATGATCAAAGGCACTTGGCCCCAACTTAAAAAGAATAACTTGTTATTGTCTTTTGCTTGTGATAAATTTAGATTTTATATTATTAATTCTAGGTGATTGTGCATACGGATCATCGTGCCTTATGTTATCTCCTCTCAGAAGCACGGAAGCAAAAGGAGGCGCGAGAAACTAGCTGAAGATCTTATCTAACATCCTTATCACGCGAGCACACCAATAAATAAAATACACAAGAGACCATGAACATGTATTAAACCAACCTTTTCTCTTTATTCTCCTTTTTTGGTTTTCCTTTTTCTTTTTGTTTTCAATTTCCATTGGGTTTTTTTTATTTCATAATATTTTCTGAAAATCGCGAAGAATTTTCAAATTCTTGAACATTTTCCAATTTCGTGCACATTTTTTCAATCTGCAAACCTTTTTCAAGTTTGTGACTAGTTTTCAAATCCATGAACCTTTGTCAAGTTCATGAACTTTTTTCGAATTCATGATTTTTTTCAAATTAGTGAACTTATTTTTATAACCCACGAACTTTTTCTAAATTCTTAAACACTTTAAAATTTTGCCAATATTTTTAAATTTTTGAAACTTTTTTCAGATAGATGAACATTTTTCAATTTGTAAAATTTTCAAATCCGTGAATAGTTTCAAATTCTAATTCTTTTTCAATTCGTTGAAGTTTTTGAAAATGCACGAACTTTTCTCAATTTAATAGACTATTTCTGAAAGGAACATTTATATTTATGCCCCTAATTTGCGCCCACTCTCGGATTTATCCCTTAAAAATCATATGCGCACCTAATGGTCAAAGGCCCTTGACTGGACGAAAAATGTATGAAAGGTTACTTCTATAAGCGCACTTAACGGAAGAGGGGGAAATTTGAGCATATAATTTTTTAGGGATAAATCTGAATAGGTGGTTCGAGTTAGGGTCGGAAATACAAATGGCCCTTTCTGAAATAGTTTATAGTCATATGGTCAACTATCAAGTGGTCAATGTTCAAACAGTCAGCCTGTCAATCAGTCCAACTTTTTGTGGGGGGGGGGGTTTAACCTCGTGGCTCCTATCCTCCGCGTAGGTTCGGGAATAGTCAAGTAACGCACAACCCGATGGCCCTCTTGCACACAAACAGGCCGGCCCGTATTAGCGCTGGTCTCCTGCCTTTCTACCACAGGGTTTTCGGAAGGCTCTAAAAACCGAGTGCTTTTCTTTCTTATGTGTTCTTCCTACTAGCTTTTTGTATTCTTTTCTCTTCCTTTCTTTTTCCTTTTTCTTTCTTTTTTATTGCATTTCTTTTTTACATTTTTACCCTTTTCCTTGTTCTTTACTTTTACTTTTTATCTTTCAGAAAATCTTCATTCATTTTCAAAAAATATTAAATAAACAAAAAAATCAAAAACTAACCCAAAAATTGTTCATCGAATTCGAAAAATATTCATTAAATAAAATTTTGTTCACTGAATTAAAAAATGATTATCATATTCAAAAAATATTCATGAATTTTCAAAAATGTCGTCATATTCAAAAATGTTCATCAATTCAAAAAGTGATCTTGAATTAAAATGTGTTCATCAAATTTTAGAAAATGTTCGTCGAATTCAAAATTTGTTCTGCAAATATAAAAAATTTCATCAATGTTACAAAGCATTTCATAAAAAAATTAAAAATTGTTCATCAAAACTAACAAAATATTAGTTTTTCAAATCACAATTTTTTTCAGTTCAGGATTTTTTTTTTAAGTCATGAACATTTTTTAAAAACTTGTAACTTTTTAAAGAAAAAAATAGGAAAGAATACAAAAAAACTGGGGAGCCCCGCCCCTCACTTAGGCTAGCCCAAGCTTGCACGCGGGGACAAGGTGCTTCATGTTACGTGGTTTTCCTCCGCGTACAAGGAGGAATAGGAATTCCGGCCGAGCTAGCGAAGGGGACGATCGATCCAAGTGACACATCAATTCTTGTGTGTTGCATCGGCCCACGCAAGAAGGCCTATGAACATGGCGCTTAAGGTGCCAAATAGGAGAGCGATAAAGAGTTAAGAGAATTAATCACTAGTGCAGCCTACCGAACAACATCTGTCGTATACAGCATGTCTCGAGCACCAATATCAAATAGTCTACCAAGCAAAAATATCGTCTCATCCTTGCATCACCTCAACAAGGCTACGCTCAGCCAACATCCCCCATGCGATATAGACTAGAGTCACCTAGACAACCAAACACACCCTATATCTCAATTCATGTGAGACTTCCTTCTGTCTCGCAGAAGTTGTGTCCTATGCGATGTACCTATGGGGTCGGCCCAATTTCATGGTATTTTTCGTTCGCTAGTTCTTCGATAGAGTTCGCTCGCTCGTTGCGCTTCGTTCGCTGGTTTTGCTAGTTTTTCCGATCGATTTTTCTTTGTTTCCTCACTAGTTTATCCAGTTTTTTGGTTTTTATTTCTTTTTAGTCGTTCTTCTTTATTTCTTACTTGGTTTTTGACTGTTTTTTCTTTCGTTTCTATTAATTTTGTTTTTTCACCGCCTTTTTGTTTTCTTCTCAGTTTTCATTGGTTTTTTTCTCTACTTCCATTTTTCTTTTATTTTTTTAGGTTTTGTTTGCTTCTTTCTCGGTTTTCAATGGCTTTTTTTCTTTCCTTTCTTTCCTTTCATTTTTCTTCTGTTTTGTTTCTTTCTTTCTCATTTTCCCTCTATTTTCTATTGTTTCCTCCCGGGTATTTATTGTTTTTCTATTCACATTATTGGTATATATCTAATCAACTTTTCTAATACAAAATAACATTATTGGTATATATCTTATGTTTTTAATACATGATCAACATTATTTCTATACAAAATTTTAACATTTTTAATAACAAGATTAACATTTTTTAATACATGGTCAACATTATTCGATATGTTTTAACTTTTTTTCAAATGTTTGATTAATATTTTTGTAATACATAGTCAAAAAAAATTCTATACACATATAATATTTTTTAAATGCTTGATTAACATTTTTCAAATACTTTTCCAACATGTTTTCAAATGCTTGATTAAACAAGTTAAGTACATGATCAATTTTTTTTCTCGTTTTTGTAACACATGGTCAAGATTTTTTTATATATATACTTGATTTACATTTTCAAATACTTGTTGAATAATTTTTTGAATGCTTGATTAACATTTTTAAATACATGATCAACTTTTTTTCATCATTTTTTAATAGATGGTCACTATTTTTTCTATACACATTTAATTTTTTTAAATGTTTGATTAACATTTTAAAATATATGATCGAAAATTTACCATTTTTTAATAGATGGTCAACATTTTTCTATAAATATTTAGCATTTTTCAAATACTTGTTCAACATTTTTTTGAATGCTTGATTACCAGTTTTTATATATGTGATTAAAAAATCCTCATTTTTTAATACATGGTCAAAAAAATTATACACATTTAAAAATTTCTAAATAATTGATTAACATTTTTTCCAAATACGTATTCAACATTTTTTCAAATGCTTGATTAAACATGTTTTAAGTACATGATCAAAAAAATTCACACGCATTGTAATTTTTAATTCATTTTTGTATGTGTGATAAATATTTTCTCTATAAACATTTAACATTTTACAAATGTTTGGTTGATTTTTTAAAATGTTTTATCTAGAGTGTTTTTCGTAAATAATATTCAATATATATATATATATATATTGAATACTTGAAAGTATAAATAAAATTTGAGAATAAAGCAAAAAAAATGAAAACAGAAAACATGAAAAGAAAACAGAAGAAGAAGAAAGATTGTGGCCTCCTATGCGCCTGGGCTGGTCCATCTGGGCTCCCCTTCACGCGAGGATTCCCTCCATTCACAAATATAAGATGGAGCCGTGCAGTGCAATGCCCGCCGCCACCAGTGGGGATGTTGCAGGACGGGCGGTGGGGATGAGCGGCCCGATGGCCGCTGGTGTTGACGCTGGGTAGGGATCACGGGGTAGGGCACGTCCAGGTGTTTTTTCAGCTGCCAACAATCTCAATCTCCAGGCCTAAGGTGATTAGGTGAATCCCCTCCAAAATTTCAATCTGAAATTTCATCAGTTGACCTGTACATGTTAGCTTATGTTTGCATTTAGAAAGATATAATAGCCCTGTACAATAGAACCTTTTAGGTGAATGAGGCCACTATCTTTGAACGGTAGTCAATAGAGCATTCAAAAAACAAGAGAAGATCATTGTGATTTTCTTCTCTATTTTGCAATTTTCTTAATCTTTTCAGATATAGTGGCTATTGTGAACAGTCTGTATTAGTATTTGTATTGCTGTGAACCAATTGGCTTCTCTATTTTGCAACTTTCTCTGTTTTTATTTACTCTGCATGTTAGTTTTAATCTAACTCTAACAGCTCTCACAAATTTATACTAGTATTAAATTCATCACTGAATATATTTCCACGGCATATGAATTTTTTTATTGTGAGTGTTCATTTATTTTCTATAAAAAATTATCAATCTTTATCAAGTTTGACCTCAGTTAAGGTTAAATAAAATGAAGAGAGTGATAACATACTGCTAGCACTACTTAAAAACTCGATGCCCCAGCATTTTGGCGCCCTGTGCATGATGCTGCAACTTTCTGAGCCTGGCCTCAACTTTGACAGAGGTAGTTGGTACTTGCAAATCGGTGGCGACTTTCTTCCCTTTTGGATGGGGGAAAGGATAGGATGCCGGTCCCGCGCGCACTGTGCTGCATCGCTCGGGCCAGTGGCTAGCGGCTAGTGGTGGCATACGCATGTCAGCGACCAAGGACTAACCATCACCCACAGGCCGCTACAGAGGGTGGATCAGGGCAACACGTCGGTCGTCTCCGTTCCTGTCTTGACCGAGCCCCCGCGGCCACTCGATTGTGAAGCCTAGCCGCGGTCCAACAAGGTTTACGCGAGGATCAGGCGCGGCGTCGTAGTGGTACCGTGTTGATTTGGTGAGGATAGCCTGCAGCATGTGTCTCACTTGGTCCTCGATAGCCGGCTCGTGGAATTGGCCCTGCGCTCACATCAATCGTTACGGCTTTACGGAGAGAAGCGGTGTCCGTGGTCCTCGATCGGCCGCGGAAGGGTCCCTTCAGCGAGTCAATACACCGCGAAAAAAGAACCGGAGAAGATGCTTTCGAATTCGCAGCAGGTCGTTTGACTCGGCAGCCTGCAAATGCAGGCATTCATGTCACCGGCCACGACCTCGACGGCCAACTTCCGTACCAGCTCCCTCTCCTTTTCCTTGGTCCTGTACCGCTTGATCTGCCAGCAGTAGTCCGAACTGAGGCCAACTCCACCGCCCGACCCTATCCTGTCCGTCCCCGTCCGTTTCGGATAAAACGGACAAACGAGACGGCCCAGCACGCGGGCGCAAACGGACTTTTGTCCGCTTTGTGTTCGCTTTCGACCCAACCCTGGCCCAAGTTTGCGCCGGTTTTGGGGTGAAACAGACAGCGCGCGGACGGGCGGGACGCGCGCGCTTGTCCTCCCCTGGCCCGCTTGTCGGTGGGAGAAACCAAAAATCCCCACGCTCATTTGCCGCCATTTCCCCCAAACCCTTTCACGTCCCTCCCGCCGCCCCTCTCTCCCCCGGCCATGGCCGACGCCCCGCCGAGTTCCGGCGGCCTGGCCGTCGACCCGCCCGCAAAGGTGAAGAAGAAGGCGCCAAGGAAGCCGCGGTCGGAGTGCACGCCGGAGGAGATCGCCAAGTTGGACGCGGAATCGGCGAAGAGGAGGAAACGGAGAGCGGCCGTCAAGGTCAATGCCGCCGCGGCCAAGTTCGTCGCCCAGTGCGAGGAGCTGGAGGCCGCGCGGCGCAAGGCCGCTGCCGACGAGAAGAAGGACCTCGTCAACAAAGCGCACGCCATCCTCATGCTTGACATGGACCGTCCGGCCGGGTTCCCTGCAGCGGCCGTCGGCCCGGCGAGCACAGGCTCGTCGGTCGCCCGGCCTACGCACCTTCAAACAAAGAAGCTTGAGATGGAGGAGGCGGCCAAGAGAAGGAAGATCGACATGAAGGAGGCGGCCCGGCAAAGGCAGCTCGACATCGAGGCCGACAACGTCAAGGCCAGGCAGAGGCAGCTCGACATTGAGGCCACGAACGCCGCCACCAAAGCGAAGGAGGTGTCCCTTGCGATCATGAGTGTGGACTTGTCGAAGATGAGCGAGAAGACGAGGGCCTGATTCGAGACCAAGCAGAAGGAGATGCTCAAAAGCCGAAGGCCTGAACTAGGTCGTCCGATCGGCCGTGGCCGTTCTTTTTGGAGGCTGGCATGGGTGTCACCCGCCCGCTGGGCCGCTGTCTGTGTGCCGGCGAGAAAACATTCATTTTGGTGGCCGGCTGTGTTGCCGGCCGCTGGCTGTGTTGTCGGCGAGGACAACTATTCATTTTTGGAGGCTGGTTGTGTTGTCGGCCGCTGGCTGATACCGGCGATGGACGTGTAGGCCGCTGACTCTGTTGCCGGCGTAATGAACTGGGGTCGTTGGTCTGAACTAGGGCTTGGCATTTGAAACGTTGCTTCTGCTTTTTTAAATAGACGCGGACAGGATGAGGCAAATGGATGCGGCCGCGCGCTGGGCGCACAGCCACCGCATCCCAGGACACGCCTGAACATAACCCCAAATCGTTACCCAAACAGACAGAATCCGGACAAAACGGACGTCCATTTGGGGTCGCGCGGTGGAGTTGGCCTGAGAGCCTCACGCTGGTCCTAACTGGAGTGTTCACTGTATGGCTATCAGTTAATTTGTCTCCCTGCTTTTCAAAAGGAAATCTCATCAGAAATTAGGGTGCTTCTACACATAGCAATAGCATGATCCAAATTATGAGCAAAACTAAGATGTAACCACAAATAAAAGGGAAAACAGAATAACACAAAAGTTGACCTAAACTTTTGGGATATAGGGTGATCCAAATTATGAGAAAAACTAGGATGTAAACACAAATAAAAGGGAAAACAGAAACAGAATAACACAAAAGTTGACGTAAACATACCACCACCACATAACACGATCACCACCTGGAGTTATTGAGAGTGATATCTTCACAAAAGCCTTCGCGAAGAGCAACAACGCTTGTGTAGGATATCGTTGTTGTCATTGACCCTTGTCGACGGTTGGATTATGGATGAGCTTAGGCCTAAGACAATAATCCTTGATTAATCTCTAAGGCCCATGCATGTATATGGCAAGTGATAAGAAGTGTGGGAAGCTTAGTACCATACTGCTACAGTAAAAAGAGTGAGACCTTTTTAGAAGGGTTGCTCCATCACTTTCTATTGGAAGCTTGGGAATAGAAACTCTACATGTGCGCTCCTCCTCCTCCGCCGCCCGCCTCGCCTCACCACGCATCGCCTCGTCATGAAGCGTGCGCGTGCCTTGAGTTGCGGGAATGAGCCGAGCCGTCGTGGGCCTGAGCCCAGACGCATCCATCCGACGGCCTATATAAGAAGGCGCTGGCCAATGGAGTGAACCCTAACTCAGTTCACTCACTCCCTCTCGTACAACCCTAGCCGTCATCTATTGTTTCTCTCTCTGTGCTACTTCCGGCGATCTCATCCCGACGACCGCGTGCACGGTTGGTCAGGAGAGCACGCGCGCCTCGGGTTACGGGAATGAGCCGAGCCGTCGTGGGCCTGAGCCTAGGCGCATCCATCTGACAGCCTATATAAGAAGGCGCTCGCCAGTGGAGTGAACCCTAACTCAGTTCACTCACTCCCTCTCGCACAACCCTAGTCGTCATCTACTGTTCCTCTCTCTGTGCTGCTTCCGACGATCTCATCCTGACGACCGCGTGCATGGTTGGTCGGGAGAGCACGTGCGCCTTGGGTTGCGGGAATGAGCCGAGCCGTCGTGGGCCTGAGCCCAGGCGCATCCATCCGACGACCTATATAAGAAGGCGCTGGCCATTGGAGTGAACCCTAACTCAGTTCACTCACTCCCTCTGGCATAACCCTAGCCGTCATTTGTTGTTCCTCTCTCTGTGCTGCTTCCGGCGATCCCATTCCGACGACCGCGTGCACGATTGGTCGGGAGAGCAGGTGCCTCTGGAATCCTGTCGTTCGAGATCCTGCCCGGGAGAACGGCAATAAGGTTTTTGGGAGCGTCTCGACGCGACTGCTCCCGATCTGTCCCCGTCTCCGTCCGCCTCTGCTTCCACTACTTCCCCTACATCGACTCCATGGCTGACAACGGAGCCGCCAAGAAGAAGGCCTCGGCCTCGGCTGAGGCTGCCGCTGCCCCTGCTGCGTTGGCCTGGCCAACCGGAGGGTATGACTCGTCCATCCCCTATTTACTCGTTCATGTGTTGGCCGTATACGTATATATGATGTTCATAGATGTTTCGGTTCTATGTACTGTACGTGCTCACATGCTTAGGTATCGGTATGAAATGCATACCGTATTTGCCATACTTACTGTTTACTCATGTCTAGATTAGTCGAAAAAGTGCTAATATTTCCATAAATTCAAAAACCTTATTTTAGGCATTTTTCGACTCATGGCTTCGCCGCTACTCTGAAACCGAAAAAGTTTACCGGGACGTATTTTAAGCGTTGGCAGAATAGGACTACCTTGTGGCTCATAGCATTTTAAGCGTTGGCAGAATAGGACTACGTTGTGGCTCATAACAATGAACGTGTTTTGGGTTGGTGATGTGTCTTCCGTGGTAACGATTGCTCTTGAACAGGAGAATGCGTTTAAGGAGGCAACCACCATTTTTGTGGGAGCCGTTCTTACTATGATTGGAGACAAGCTAGTCAACGCGTATCTCCATATGCGCGTTGCCAAGAATTTGTGGGATGCGTTCGAAGCTAAGTTCGGCGCAACCGATGCTGAAAGCGAGTTGTATGCTATGAAGCAGTTTCATGATTACAAAATGATGGATAATCGTTCTGTATTGGACCAGGCCTATGAGATACAATGCATCGCTAAGAAGCTGGATCAGGCGCGGCCTCGTAGTAGTACCGTATTGATTCGGTGAGGATAGCCTGCAGCATCTGTCTGTCTCACTTGCTAGTCAGCTCGTGGAATTGGGCCTGCACTCACATCAATCGTTCTGGGTTTACGGAGAGAAGCGGTGTCCTTCATCCTCGATCGGCCGCGGAAGGGTCCCTTCAGCGAGTCAATACGCCGCGAAATCAACTTGAGAACGAACCGAAGAAGATGATTTCGAGTTCTCAGCAGATCGTTTGACCCGGCAGCCTGCAAATGCAGGCATTCATGTCACCGGCCACGACCCCGACGGCCAACTTCCGTACCAGCTCCCTCTCCTTTTCCTTGGTCCTATACTGCTTGATCTGCCAACAGTAGTCCCAACTGAGGAGTCCCGCGCTGGTCCTAACTGAGTGTTCACTGTATGGCTATCAGTTCATCTGTCTCCCTGAGTCTAGCTGTTTGTTTTTCAAAAGGAAATCTCGTCAGAAATTAGAGCGTTTCTACACATAGCATATAGAGGGGGAAAAATAGAGTGATCCAAATTATAAAGAAAACTAGGATGAAAACCCCAATAAAAGGGAAAGCACAATAACACAAAAAGTTGACTTAAACAGTCCACCACCGCATAACATGATCGCCACCTGGAGTTACTGAGAGTGATGTCTTCAGAAAAGCCACTGAGAAAAGCAATGACACGTGTACGATATCGTTGTTGTCGTTGACCATTGTCGACCCGAAACTGCCTCACGTTCGATCAATTGTCATACGATTTGTACGACAAGAGACATGCCCGTTTTCCAAGGTCTGGGCCCACCACATCAGATGAGTCTTCGCATACAAAGATCGTACCGAATTTGATCGTACGTATAGCAGCTCTCTTGTCGACCATAAAGCTTTTGCCCATACTTGGACTCGACCGCCCAACTCAGTTTTGATGAATGGTTTATCAGAGGTAACAGACTTCGTTGCCGCTTTAACTCTAAGCGAACATGGCCCATTGTATAAAGCTTTGTCCCAGAGCCTAATTCCTCACCACCTTGGCGAATCCTGGGTTGGAGGGCTAGCCGTTATGAAACCCACAAGACCGAGCGACATCTTTTTTGTGTTCGACAACAAGTAAGCACACAAAATGGAGCAGAAGGACATCAACAACACCACCACAATGGAGAAGCAACCGAGTCAACGTCAGCACCACCACTCCTGTTCAGCATGGAACATGCAATACCACCATGCCCGTCAAGCAACCACCTCATGTGTCGCACTACGACTAGCAACATACCACAACACCCAGGACCACCACCACGAGCGGGTCGTTATTCAAGGCGAGAGAGGTAAGTGTCGCCCCCATGGACTCCTCCCAGGCTTCGCCGGGTGGAGTATCTCGGCGAGGAAGAGGGAGAGAGTCAGATGGCTGGGGAGCTGCCATCACCTTTATCTCCGAGTGTATGGAGCAACACAGGTTAGTGTGTTTCCTAATTCTAGTTCTTGGTTGGTGTAACCAGCAAAACCTCTCCTTCCCCCTCCCCCCCCCCCAACTGACCCGACATCGATCCAAAGTTATTCGACATCGATCCAGCATAGGTTCATGCACGGGATCCAACGTGCTTGAGGGCATTCACATTTTTTGACAAAAGAAAATATATTAATATCATAAAGATACCAATTACATCAAGTCTCTGCAACAATGCAATGTCCTAAAGACATTATGGATGCACACAACCAAAAGACAATAAGAAGAAGAAGAAGAAGAAACACCCTGCAACGATAATCAATTCCTTGTAGCTGCAGCATGAATCACAACCTAGACAACACCCGAAGTCCCAATTCTTCAAAAGCGACACCTCCAAGAAGGAAACGGTACAAAAGCACTATCATCGCCCGATCCTAAATCTTAGATTTTCACCCTGAAGAAGATCCACGTTCTCAAAACAATGCCTTCAACAAAGTCACTGCTAGACACAACCAATTAAGGCAAGACTTTGGGCTTTCATCCTGAAAGCTAAAACTCTGTACTCCGCCTGTGCTGCCGCCCCCACTTGCCGACGCCCCTGCCACAAGTCGCGAATCACCAAGAGAAGTTCTCAAAATGGCAAAAATATCCGACGTTGATTCTATAAGCTTCCGTTAAAGAATGAGGGATGCTCCAGGACTTATTCTCTCCGTCTCTCGGACTGATGAAGACTTTAATTTGCTCATTCTTGAACGAAAACCATGTAATGTGATCATGTGGCAAATAGATGACCATTGCATGATCTATTAATTAGTGGCCGTTTTACCCCGCAAAAAAAATTAGTGGCCGTTTTCTTGTAAGCATTACTTCGAATCTACCAATTCTAGTTAAGGTTGTGAGTCATCGTGGTCAAAAAGGTTGCAACCATAAAGAGTGACGATGTTCTGCAAATATTGGTGTACCATCCGACACATCCAACAAACATGCTAAAGCGAGCACTAGTACTACACAAAATTCAAAGACAGTTATCCAACTCAATATTTGTTGTCTTCTTTCTTTAGTGCTCCACATCGCCCAGGTTCAGTATAAGCAATTGTCACTCGCTTATACTTTTATGCAGCTTATTACATAATCCAAATTGAAGCATTCATCGAAGAATATATTGATCTAAGCAAGTACACACGAGGACTGTTTAAGCAAAATCTCTCTCAATTAAGAGAAACCGGAGCAAACTGATTAAACGCCACATCAACATGGACTGGTGCACAAGGACAAGAGTCAAACACAACAGATGCATGCATGCGGCGTGTCTAGACCCTCCTGCCGGCCGGGCGACCGGTGGCCGCCTCGGGCTCCGGTGCTCCGCTGAGACACTTCACTAAACGGTGCCGGCGGCGACCGGACGTGGGGAACGGCCGGTGTACGAGCCGGCGGCGTGACCGTCGTTCTCCGGCGTGGCGGCGACGCTCTTCTGGGCGCGCAGCTGCTCGTAGAACCTCCTGATGAACTCGTCGGCCTTCCTGTCCACCTGCTGCTCGCCCGGCGTTTCGTTGCCCGGCGCCGAGTACGGCGAGTCGGCGATGCGGAGCCGCCTAGCCCCCGGGTTTCGCCCGGCCCCGGAGGAGGATGAAGTCCACAGAGCGGGCGACGGCGTCGCGGTGGCCGGCGCCACCACGAGCGCGTCGTCGTCGAAGGGGTGGCCGCCCTCGTTGAGCATCTCGAACACCCTGGCGATGTCGGCCGCGTCGTAGCTGTAGTAGCACCCGGGGCCCTCGTCGCCGCGGTGGCCGCGGCTCGTGGCGGCGGCGGAGAAAGGGGTGTTGCTGCAGCTGAACTCGACCTCGCGGCGGGTGCGCGAGGGCTCGTGCACCGCGAGGGCCGGGTCGAGCGCGCGGCACGAGAAGGACGACGACCTCGCCGAGGAAAGGCCGCCGAGGGCCTTGCCGGCTTTCTTGCCGCGGCGGAGGAGGAGGCCGAGGTCCATGGCCAGCTTGCGCCCGGACGGGAGCACCCCGCGCCGCAGCATGTAGAGCACGGCGCGCACCACGCGCCACAGCCGCCTCGCCACGCTCTTCCGCTGGGTGGTCGCCGTCGGCACGACGTCCTTGCCGACCATTTCCGGTGTAGGGAGGAAGAGGGAGGCGGAGGGATCGAGGAGAGGAGAGCGAGAGTGAGGATGCTGAGCAAGGTGGGCTGCTCCCGCTCAGTGGCTCGCGCTTGGTGGTTGGAGGAGGTTCGGGGGGCGCGGCTATCTAAAAAGGAGGTAGGAGTAGGAGAGTTCCCGTAAAAAAAAAGAGGTAGGAGCGCCAACCGTCAGATCCTTCCTTGCTTTAAGATTCACGCTGTGAGTGATTTGTCACCATTCGGCCTGTGTAAGGCGTGCATTTAGGGGGGTGAAGTTTTGGAGGCCGAGCTCTTCGGAGCTCGGTATTTGAAAAAAATATCAAAAAACATATTTAAAAGTCTCAAAAAAATCAAAAAAATCAAAAAAAAATCCATGGAAAATATATGTATTCCGCAAGAACATGTTAAATTCCGTTTAATAATGTTGTGATTTGTAGGCTGTAAAAACAAACAATAATTCGGCCCAATAACAAAAATAAAAAACCCATTAAAAAATATGTATTGGTTTTTTTTCTGTACGCCACATGTGAAGTATAATCCGGCAAAAATTTTACATATATAGTATACATGTGTATGAGTGTCCACTAATAAATTCGGAAATTTTTTTGCGCTGTAGAAATTTGAATTTGAAAAATGAGCTCCTTGTAGGGATCCATCCCAGAATCTACTATTTGCTATGTAGCACTACTAGCCCATAAGTCACCATCAAGTCCATGTTAAATTAGTAGGACGCGTCCTACTTGAAGGAATAGAGCAGCTTTTTCATTGATTTTCAGTTTTTTTTGTGTTTTCATCGATTTTTCTTCGTTTCTTTCTCTGTTTTCATAGGAGGTTTTCTATTTATTTTCTTGTTTCTTTCTCGGTTTTCATGGGCATTTTTCTTTTCTTTCTTTTTTCTTCATTTTTTAGTTCTCTTCGTTTCGTTCTTGGTTTTCACCTCCTTTTTTTCTTCTCTTCATTTTGTTTGGTTTTTTTTTCATGTTTTTCATCGGTTTTCTTTTCTTTTCTCTCTATTTTCACTGTTTTCTATAAACATTTTTTAATACATCTAATAATTTTTTCTAATACATGTTTAACATTTCTCAAAAAGAAGATTAATATTTACTGAGTACATGGCCAACATTTTTCTATACACATTTAGCATAGTTAAATTATTGATTACACTTTTTAAATCACATATTAACATTTTTAATACATCATCAACTTTCTTTCTACACACAATTAACATTTCTAAATAATTGATTAACA
>NC_041384.1:104642049-104645479 GCF_002162155.2 Triticum dicoccoides
TATACATTGTCAATATTTTTTCTATACATATTTAACATTTTTCATATTCTTGATTAACATTATTCAAATACAAGTTTGATATTTTTAATACATGATCAACATTTTTTATATGCGCATTTAACATTTTTTAATGCTTGATTAGCATTTTTCAAATATCTGTTTAACCTTTTTTTCAAATGCTTGTATTAACATTTTTTAAATACATGATTAAAAATTTCACACATTATATTTTTTGTATGCATTTTTTATATATGAGAAAAAAATGCTTGGCTTACATTTTTTTGAAATACTTTATGTAAAGTACTTTTTGTAATATATTTATTTGGAATATTTGGAAGTATAAATGGAAGTACAGAAAAAAAATGAAAACAAAAAAAAGAGGCAGTCGCCTATGCGCAGCTGGGCTGGCCCATCTTGCACTCTGCTTGACGCGAGGGTCCCCTAGTTCTCGCTATAAGCGATACATAGGGGCGCCCTGTTTCGTTGTCTTTTTTGTTGGGCTGTGAATTTTTACAGAGAGAGGGGGGGGGGGGGCGGCGAAATCGCTAGATAAGTTGTAAAGGTCACCCGACCTTCTCAGATGCTGACAAGTGGCGCCTGTGTCACTTGCCACGGTTTGGGTCTCGTGTCAAGATTTTAAAAACTAGATCACATGTTAATAGGTTTCGACGAACATTTTTTTCCACAAAAAAGTATGCTTCTTGCAAAACCAAAACAGTGCTTTATTTTTTGCCTTTCTCAAGAAGCACAACTTTGCTTCTCGCGGAAGCAAATTTGTGCTTCCACGAGAAGCAAATGTGTGCTTCTCGTGGAAATACATACTTCTTTTTTCTGTGTTTCTCAGGGAAGTGAATATGAATGCTAAGCAAATACAAGAAGACCAACCTTTTCAGGAAAAGCTTTAGTTTTTTTCCAGCAAATATACTACTCTGTTTGTTGATATCTTCCAAGGCCTTCAGCCGTTAAAAAGAGCAGATGAGCCCTTTCCTTTGTTTGATGGAAATGTTGGTCAAAGATGGATCTTCTAGGTTGAAACAGAAAGATAAGAACAAACAGGAACCAAGAACTAAAATGAGCATAATGAATCACCTTTGCTCATCTATATTACATCTGTATATTCGATTCTCTATTCCATTGTTAATCGATCCCACGGAACAAGCCGCACATAGAGCCACCGAGGGAAGCTCGGAGTGACTGACTGATGAGAGTTTGCATATCTGCTGACTGTCCATTCTTCAGTAGAGCTCAAAACGAAAGAAATGGCAAGAAATGACCAGTTTGCTCACTTGGTCGCGCCAAAAAATGGCATCTGAGACAGGATAACCATTCCAATCGCACAATACGGCCACACACTCACCGTCACGCATGACGAATCGAAGTTCTATATCTGAACAAGCACATGATCCGTCGCACCAGATCCACCAGACCAACCATCAAAAAATCCCCACCATACACACCCGCGAGGCTGCTCAATCATCGCACCACTCGATCGGCAGGCACGGCAGCAATGGCGGCGGCGACCGGAGGCGGCGGCGGTAGCAGGGAGGAGGGGCTGACGCTGCTGGGGTTCTGGACGAGCCCGTTCGCGCTGCGTGCGCGGTTCGCGCTGAACCTCAAGGGCGTCCCCTACGAGTACGTGGAGGAGGACCTGTTCGGCGAGCGGGGCAAGAGCCCGCTCCTCCTCGCCTCCAACCCGGCCGACGGCGGGAAGGTGCCCGTGCTCATCCACGGCGGCCGCCCCGTCGCCGAGTCGCTGGTCATCCTGGAGTACATCGACGAGGCGTTCCCGGAGCGCCTCCCGCGCCTCCTGCCCCCGCCCGACGACCCGCGCGGCCGCGCCGCCGCCCGCTTCTGGGCGGCCTGCGTCGACCAGAAGCTGCTCCCCACGTGGACGCCGCTCTACGCCGGGAGCACGGCCGAGGAGCGGGCGGGCGCGGCGAGGGAGGTCGTCGCCGTGCTGGAGGCGTTCGAGGGGGAGCTCGGGGACAGGGACTTCTTCGGCGGGGACGGCGTGGGGCTGGTGGACGTGGCGCTCGGCGGGTTCCTCGGGTGGCTGCGCGCGTCGGAGGCCATGTGCGGCGTGCGGACCGTCGACCCGGCCAGGACGCCGCGGCTGGCGGCGTGGGCGGAGCGGTTCGGCGCGCTGGACGGCGTGAGGGAGGTCGTGCCGGACGCGGCGCCGCTGGTGGAGTACAACCTCATGAAGCGGGCTCGCCTAGGCCTGCCGTATCTGCCGCCGCATCAGACGCAGCAGTAGTAGTAGTTAATTCCAACGCGAGTGGCTCGATCCATCGCGCGCAGAGGAGGAATTGAATTGAATTTGAAATTCTGAATCCGATCCCTTAAGCCGGTGGATTATTTAGTTCTTCTACTTGCAGTAGTATAATAAGTCTGTATTCTTGTTTGGAATTCTGGAATTCTCCGCTGGATCGAACCAGGTTTTTGAGAAACTCTAGCCAGAGAACTGCCTTCCAATAAAAAGAACAGAGTCGTATCATCTTCACAGCAGTTAGTCCAGAGTGTACGGTGTCATGTATAAGAAGGAAAAAAAGAACAGAGAAAAAATAGGAAAAGCAGAGAAAAAGTAAAGGGGCATTCCGAGAATTGAACTCGGGACCTCTCGCACCCTAAGCGAGAATCATACCACTAGACCAAATGCCCTCGTGTGATTTCAATTCAGTACATAACGTATTTGAGCATTCAGTTTCTGTATTTGACAAACATGAGTATGGCTTCTCATCCCGTTTATTAATGAAGCAACAAACCACCAAGCATCGAGGATGTACATCATAAAACAGGTTAGAAAGGGAAAGCAAAGCAAGTTCACTGTTGTGGGCAACATCACAACAATAGACCCAATGGATACAACCAATATCAAGGGGCAGGCGGAGGGGTGACTCTATCCGGCTTTTTACTAAGGACCCGCCCCTAGTGCAACAAACCGTACAATTTATAAATGGCATCAGTAGGGCATCGTCAATGAATATTCTCAATGACAAGCTTGGTGTGAATGGACCGAATCGTTCAAGAAGCAACACCAAAGACAACCTAAAGGTGGTGACGAGTGTCGCCTGCGCTAGCCCAAATGATCTTGTAAGAGCATTACTAGTAGTACCCCTAAACCCTCGAACCCTTAAAAATAACCGTTTTTTTACGGGTTGAGACAAAAAAATCGCAAAGAATAGAACCCCTTAACCCTTAAACCCTTAAATTTTTTTAGAGGCTCAACCCCTATACTCCTTCCCAGCCTGTAGAAACAGGGGTTGGCAGCCCAACCCCTCGTCGACCCAGTTTCCTCTTCGCTTTCGCGCGGGAGGGAGTTTTCAGCTCCCTCCCCAGATCCGCCGCCCTGCCGCCCGCCTCCGGCCGCGCTCCGGCCGCCCTGCCCGCCTCCGGCCACCCCGTTGCGCACCGCCCCGGCCGCCCCTCC
>NC_041384.1:104645925-104669243 GCF_002162155.2 Triticum dicoccoides
CGAAGCCGCGCCCCCGGCCGCCCTCCCGCCCTGCCCCGGCCGCCGACGCCGCCTCGTCCGAGAGGTGAGGTTTTTTCATTTTTTTTATTTTGTTTCATTTTCTTTTTGTTTCATTTTTTAGCACTAATTTGTGAATGTACTTTGCAGATGGAGATGAACAATGAGGAGATTGTCATGTCCGATTCGTCGGATTGGTCGACATCTGACGATTCCGACATTGAGGAGTTGTTGCAAGATGACGACGTCGAGATGATGAGCCTCCTCATCGACGTGCAATTGTTTGAAAACCGCGTGAAGCTGATGGATCAGAGGAGAGGGTCGAAGATGGGCCGAGTCACCATCTACCGGAACCGCGCTCTCGGACACGAACATTGGCCCATGATGGGCCGCGCATTGGCCCATGATGTATCTTTTTTTCCTTTTCTATGTCCTATTTGATTCGAACAATTAGTGTTATTTGCTCAAACATTGTTGTAATAATTTGAATGATTATTGTTTTATTCGGTGTTGTAATAATAACTAGAATGATTATTGTTTTATGTCAATTGTGATGGAATTTGTGATATGTCATATGATGAAATGTGATGAAATGTGTGATATATGAAATGACAGTTTTAAAGGTTGGGGTTGAGGCAAAGACTAGAACCCTCAAATCCAACCCTTAAAACCCTCAAATCCAACCCTTAAAGCAGGTTACGGGTTGGATTTGAGGGTTCTAGTCTTTGCCCCTGTTTTTTAACCCTTAAAAGTGTCAAAAACTGGCACTTCTCAACCCTTAAAACTGCTACAAGGGTTTGAGGGTTTGAGGGTTCTACTAGTAATGCTCTAAAGATCCGAAAAGTTCGTAGGATACCCATCTATCCTACAACCTTAGATCAACTTCAATGAGGCGACCCATTTCGTTCGCGGCCATCCGTTCAGGTCGATGCGGACATAAAAGACGACCCAACACGTCGACCTAAATAAACGCGCGTCTGTTTATTCGTCCGCGGACGATCAATTTTCGGTCCATTTTTGAGCCAGCAACGCCGCCCCTCCCCTCCCCCTCTCCCCCGCGTCGCCCTCCGCCGCTGTTTTACCGCCGGGGAGCAAACTGCTTCCCACCGCCCTTCCCCCACTGCACAGCCGCCCGCGACCAAGAAGCCGCCTCGCCGCCCCTGCCACATCCGACCAACACGCTCGTCGGATGCCGTCACACTCGTTGGACACCGGCAGGGCAGCTACCTGGTCTGTGGGCGTCGCGACTCCCCTCGCCGGCCGTCTCCTTCTTCAACGCCCGCAAGTTGTTTGACAGTTTGCCAAGGTACGAAATTGACTCCGCTGACGAGTTTTTTTCTTCACAATTTCCTTTGTGACTCCGACGATTCGTCGTTTGACGACGAGGATGAGATATTGTCTGCCGTGTTGGTCCATCACCACCTCAACAGCCAGCGGCCATTGTTCCGTGGCTCCATTCCGGGCCACCTTCGGCGTTGAATCGCAACTGAGAGAGCGGGCATTTTCTTTTCTGAAAGGACTACTTTGATACAACAAACCCGTTGTTCAAACATCACAAATTCCGCCGCCGTTTCCGTATGAGTAGGCATGTTTCAACCGTATTAGAGAGGGAGTGGTCGAAACGTCTGTACGATCAAGGCTTTCAGTTTCAGGGTGAGAATGTTGTGACTGAGCATGGAGTAGCGACAACATTTGAGCAGTTCATTCAATTTCATGAAAACATGCGTGATTGGAAAACTCGCGTGCAATTGCAAAATGATTTGGTTGAGCATATATGGGCTCATGTTGGCAACCAATAGATATATCTTCTTTTATTCGTTTGCAAAACTATGTGAAACATTTTTATTTGTATTTGGCTTGTCAAACTATACTATTTATTTGGGCGGGCAGACTATTTGGCTTGTAAAACATTTTCATTTGATAATATGTTGAGTGCAAATCAATATAAAATTGGGCGGTCAGCCGGCCACATCGGTACATATGGATCGACGCGTTGGGCGCGCTGTCAATCCATATCAAAAACAGTACGGACACCGGACGGGCGGCCGACCCAAACGAATAAAAATCAGACGAAATCGCCGTCCATTTGGGTCGACCCATTGGAGTTGCTCTTAGGAAAGCAACACCAAACGAAATGGGCAGCCACATAAGTAAAAAATAAGTGATTGTTGTCTTCCAGGACATGACACAACAGACATATGCTGTAATAAATGATTGTAATAACCTTCTGCTTAATTAATTAATAAAAGGAGGGTTTAAAAATAGAGGCTTGAACTTGCATCAGGATCACTCAAGTAAGGCTTGAACATGTGGCTTCTTTGTTGTTCTGTAAATATGACGAGAAGCAAACTTACTTAAGTATTTATAAAATGTGAAACTTCTAAAACTCTATCTTAATTTATTTATTGGCAGTATTGCAAGTCATCACATTTCACAAAGCTATGTATTTTTCTTTTGTATAATGAGCTATAGTCCACCTAGATCAACAAAACTACCTTCAAGTAGTGCATATACAGAGTAAAAAATACAAGGTTTCAGCACAAGCAATTTATTCCCACCTCCCGCGTTTTTTCAAACACGGCCTGTAGGGCCTGATTCATTAAAAAAGGTTGAAGAAAGTTGCCCAGTTATTAACAGAAAATCAGGTGAAAACTGTCACAACACGCCCGCAAAAATAAAGCACACACGACGACCTGGCAACCCACACAAGAACGCGCACATGTCGTCGATGAGAAAAGCGCCATCGAGGTTGCAATCGGGTGTCATCGTCATCACACCTCCGCGAGGGCGACTTCGACTCCACCATCAATGACCACCGATGTAGCCCTCCCCGCAAACAAACACCGAGGCCTGCACTAGTCGATGCCAAACAGTCCATCACATGCATCGATGAGCAGGCAGCTTCGACTCTATCGACGAGTATTACAGGGGAAAAGTGTTGGGCATGCATCGAGCCCGCACCGGAACCGACCACCCGTCTCGTCACCGCAGAAGCACCTCCTCTGCAGCTCCGACTTCAAGAAGACAAGGCGAGGCATGACAGCCCCCCGAACACGTCGGGAGACCGACTACCAAAGCTTAGTAGCAGCCCAACTCCGCCCGAAGCCGCCATCGTTGCCACACAAGTCGCACAACATCACCATGTCGGACGGACACCTGCCGACCGCAATGCCGCGATGGAGAGGGCAAATGTGTTTTTACCTCCCATGTTATTATATCTCATTCTCTCCTCTAATTACCTCCAGCTAACAGAAATATTTCACGCAAAAAGATTACGACTGATTCTTCGACTGATAATAAAACGTGTCCCACAAACCACATCTTTCATGGAAGATAGCGCATAAGTCCACAAAGGACCGTTTAGTTAGGCGCAAACTATCAAACAGTACTTATTAGAACCTTGATAAATTGATTTAAGCATATGCTTTCTAATCCTAATCTCCACCTCATCCTTGCTGAAAATCATCAAGCTCTCTATTGAATCCTCCTCCGACAATATGCACGTTGATTTAAATAAATCCCTTTAATAAGTCTGTGGTCTGTGGTTTTCACTCGCTTGGGCATCTGAATTTCTACACTGGATCAAACTTCCAGTGATGTTGCTTCTTAGAGAAATGCTAAAATACACCAGATCAGTTGTAATGTATCATCCACACAGTATGTTGGTTTCAGAGTGTTGTCCAACAGTACAGAGGAAAAAAAAACAGGAATTATGTTGGTTTCAGAGTGTTGTCCAACAGTACAGAGGAAAAAAAACAGGAAAAAATAATGGGGCATTCCGAGAATTGAACTCGGGACCTCTCGCACCCTAAGCGAGAATCATACCACTAGACCAAATGCCCTTGTGTGCTTTCAATTAATCTAGTCTCTACAAATTAAGCAGCTACTGTTTGGCTTCAGCTTTATATAACACCACAATATTGCTGCCAGCGTATCTGAAGCACATGATCATGGAACAAACATTAGCCTTGTCTCACGCAACAGAGAATGAAAGGAAAACATGCAAACAAAGATACTTTTACACCAGGCACGCATGCTGCCCACCAATCAATTGGTTTATTACCACAAGCATCGCATCAAGCCAGCCATACTCATACAGAATTACACATACCATCAGTTCAGTTGAACCTGGAGCACTTCCTCCTGATCTCGCCCTGCCTCCCCGTCTTGACGGCGACGCCGCCCAGGCTGACCATGGCCTTGGGGAACTCGTAGGTGAAGCGCAGCCCGAAGAGCCCCCGGATGTTGCCGGCGTACTTCTGCACCACCCCCTGCGTGGCGTCGTCGCCCCACAGCCGCTGGTCCGACTCCAGCGCGGCGTTGCCGTCCCTCACGTTCTTGAAGAAGGCCGCGTCGAAGGCCCCCGCGCCGTCCCTGTCCAGCGCCACCCGCCGCGCCGGGTCTCCGTTCGGCGGGCACAGCGCCCGCAGCTGCGGCAGGAACGCCGGGTTGATCGACGGGTCCGCGTTCCCCGTCGCCGTGAAGTTGTACAGCCGGTACCGCACGAACGCGCAGTCCGTCTGCCCGATCGTGTGCGCGCCTGCATGCAGATCACCATTACACCGGACGGTTAACTGAACATTATGCAGTGTCATGCGTTTGTAGTATGAAGGATCGAAGAAGATTATTACCGACTAGTGTGACGAGATCGTGGTCGGACAGGCCCTGGTCTGCGAACTTTTGCCGCTGGACGGACACGGGGTCGGCCGGAGACGGCAGGGCCTTGGCGTCTGCGGCTGATGAGATCCTCCCGTCTCTTCGTCCCAGAGGCACTGGCCAGCTTGGCCCGCCGGTCTTGCCATCGTTTACAGAACGTGGCAGACAAACAGTTCAGTCATCAGGCTCTCAGCTAAACAGTTCTTGGCAGGAGTTCAGTCAGAAACAAAACTTGCCTACCAGATCCACGGAATCACGTGCGGCCAGGGCCAGTATGTCGGCGCAGGACACCACCCCAGGGCACGTTGATTCCAGCTGGGACTTGGCGTCGTCTATCACCTCGAATCCCCTGAGACCGAAGTTCTGTGGCGCACTCCTCTCGGATGATGCTCCAGAAATCAGAACAGAAGCATCACACCCCTATAATAGAGCAAAACTGCAATAGGTCATTTACGTCCCTTTACATATGCACTTTGCTGTCTATTGGGAAATGAAAAGGAACAGTATGCCATGAGATTCAGAGTAAATTTATGGAATCATACAACTGCATACTGTAGAGGACAGAATTACTGAACTGACTTGGACAAAACAGTCATGGAAGTGCAGCCTGAGCAAGCTCGGGGCAATGGTGGCGTCGTTGTTGTAGTACTTCTCGACAGTAGACCTCACGATATCCTCTGCATCAGGGCAGCTGGAGTCGTAGAATCCTCTCTGCAGCCCTTGGCTTTGAACCAAAGAACCTCTCAACAAGGCATTGAACAGAAAGAAAACGGCAGCTATTTCTGATGCTACCATGGCATGAGTAGGGTTATCACTTATCAACAACAATTCTACTTGTGCCAATCATGTATAATCCTGACGTCCGTTATATAGGGTCTCCTCAGCTTGTGCTATCTTCCAATTGCTACAATCTTGTCGCAATTTTGGTCAGTCGACAGTGGGGTAGCAAGTGGATCATGCACTACTGAATGTTGTGGATTACAGCTAGAATATCAACCTGCATATTATACAATTGATATATCCTTCATCGAATTGTGCAAGAGTCGCTCTGTTGTGTGAGATAGCAGCAGCCACTCAGGCCGCAGTTTCTAAGTGCTAGGTTGCCATACTGCACCCACATAACCAAGCCATGTGCTCCAGCATAGTAACAACAATCAGATGCAGACCATTCGTTTCTGATTAGTGGCCAGAGATGTGTAGCATTTTGATGGTTTCAGAAAGCTGGTGATGTGATAGAGCTATAGTAATATTTCTAACACGGAAGAACACCGTTACGACAGCCATTTCAAGGCAAGATGAGTAACATGTTTAAGCTCATTTTTCTAGAAAGACTAGAGTGAAATGAGAGGCAGCTCACTAATTTTTGAGCAATTTGGTCACAATGGAGTTTGGGCGCCTCCAAGATAAAAATCAGTTGTTCAGAGAGATGTAAAATTCATTAGTGAACTCCATCCACATGACCAATTCCCATATTTACCAACAGATAGCCCACTAGGAGCACTTCAGTGGTACTTTTGGTTCACAGAGAAAATGGGAATTGGGAGGCTACAGTCAGAAAAGGCCTGCTGCTAGTACACACATACACTCGTGATGAACATGGGAAACAAAGTGTTAGTGGAAGGGTTTCTCACAAGTGGGCTTTGTTAGACTTTGTAACATAGCCCAATTGTGTAATCTGTATATTGTGTAACCTTATAAATATATGTGATAGGCCACCTCTAGAGGGTTGAGCCAGTTCCCACAAATCCTATGTTTAACATGGTATCAGCCTAAACCTAGGACCTACAACAACTCCACCTCAGCCGCCGCCGCCGCCGTGCCCCAAACCCTAGGGCCGCCGCCGCCGCAGCTACCATGACCGCTTCCGCCTCCGGTTCCGCCAGCTCCGGGGCCATCCCTGCGACGCTGGCCGCCCTTCTCAACCTTCCCGCCCACGCTGGTGCGACGCCGCGGCCCCAAGTCTTCGGCACCACCGCCGTTGGTTCCGTGTTCTCGGCTCCGATCCCGCTGTCTCCCGCGCCGTCGACGATGGCGTTCTCCACCGCCACGATGCTGGCGCCACCTGCGGCCACTGCTGGCTCGTCCCCGACACTCGCCATCATGTCGGCGGCCTCGGGGGCCTCCCATGATCAGCCCGCGGGTGTGGCACCCGAAGCCCCTGCGGCTCCCGTTGTTGCTACCACCGACGCCGCCATGATCTCCGGCCCGTTCCACTTCGACAACCTCATCACGACTCGCCTCACGCCGGACAACTATTTGTTTTGGCGCGCCAAGGTTCTACCGCTGCTCCGCAGCCGCTCCCTCCTTGGCTACGTTGATGGCTCCCTGCCGTGTCCGCCGCAGGTTATTCCCGCCGTCCATGGCCCGGCCATCAACCCGGCGCACCGTGTGTGGGTGCAGCAAGACCAAGCGATCCTCTCCGCCATCCAGGGTTCCCTCGGCGACGGGGTTGCTGGTCTTTGCCTCTTTGCTGCCTCCTCCTTGAATGCGTGGATGACTTTGGAGCATGCGTTTACACAGACCTCCACCGCCCACTCCATGGCTCTTCGCAGCAAGCTTGATGATATCAAGAAACTGGACTCATCTTCCACAACGTACTTTAACAAAATCAAGGTCTTGGCGGATACATTGACCTCTATCAGTCGACCGCTGAGTGATGAGGAGTTCACTGGCTATGTTATTAAGGGTCTCGATGCCGACTACGACAACCTTGCCGAGGCCGTCCACAACGCCAAGCCGCCGCTTCCTCCGCACGAGCTCTTCTCTCGTTTGCTCTTCACCGAGCAACGCGTCGAAACTCGCTGCTCCGTTACCACCATCGCCGACCAGCCAGCGGCCTTTTGGGCGTCGCGTGGCCAGCGCCCCCCTGCGCCTTCGTCGCCTGCTCGGGTCACCAACCCCCCTGTGCCATCCTCGGGTGGCGGCCCCGTGCGGTGCCAGCTCTGCGGGCGTGAGAGGCAACTCGCCTCCAAGTGCCACAAGCGTTTTCAGCGGAGCTTCCTGGGTATCGGCAATGATGGGAAAGGTAATGAGCGTCAACTTGCTATGGCGGATCTTGGCCCTCCTGCTGCTCATGTTGCCGCCAAGGGCAAGGATACACGCGCTGAACACGGCGTTACACCATCATACCCAATTGATCCTGCGTGGTATATGGACACTGGTGCCACGAATCATATGACGAACGATCTCGCCAAGTTGTCCACCCACCAGCCATACTACGGTCACGACAAGGTTCACACCGCCAACGGTGTAGGTATGCCCATCTCTCACGTTGGTCAAGCATCTCTCTTAACTAGTCATCCATCTAGGCAGCTTCATCTTCGTAATATTTTACGGGTCCCCTCGGTGACTCTTAATCTGTTATCTGTTCCCAAGCTCACTCTTGATAACAATGTCTTATGTGAATTTCATCTGTTTGATCTTTTTGTTAAGGACCGAGCCACTCGGGAAATTTTGCTTAGTGGTCGCCTCAGCCATGGCCTATACCGCTTGGAGGATCCATCCGCCCTGCGCGTCTTCAGTGGTGTTCGTGTGTCGCCGTCCCAGTGACACTCTTGCCTTGGTCACCCTGCCACTCCCATAGTTCGCCATATACTTCACCACCATGAGCTGCCTATCGAGTCTAGCAATAAGGAGATATCTGTGTGTGATGCCTGTCAACAAGGCAAGAGTCATCAGTTACCATTTGTTTCTTCTACTCGTCAAGTAACGAGTCCTCTTAAACTTGTGTTTTCTGATGTACGGGGTCCTGCCCAAACGTCTATGAATGGTCACAACTATTATGTTAGCTTTATTGATGCCTATAGTCGCTTTACCTGGCTTTATCTTCTTAAGCGCAAAGCTGATGTGTTTGATGTATTCATTCAGTTTCAAGTGCATGTAGAACGTCTTCTCAAGCATAAAATTATCCATGTTCAGTCCGATTGGGGGGGGGGGGCGAATATCGCAACCTCAACACTTTCTTTAATAAGCTTGATATCTCTCATCGTTTATCATGTCCTCATACACATCAGCAGAACGGCGCTGTTGAGCGCAAGCATCGACATGTCGTTGAGACCGGACTCACACTCCTGGCTCACGCTTCTGTACCCTTTCGTTTTTGGAGCGACGCTTTTGCTACAGCATGTTTTTTTATTAACCGACTACCTACGCGTGTCCTTAATATGAAAACTCCTATTGAGCTCCTTCTCCATGAAACTTCTGACTATACCTTCTTTAAGGTGTTCGGGTGTACCTGCTGGCCCCATCTTCATCCATATAATCATAGAAAGCTTGAGTTTCGGTCTAAGAAATGTGTGTTTCTGGGTTATAGTTCTCTTCACAAAGGCTACAAGTGCCTTCATGTGCCAACAAATCGTGTCTACATATCCCGTGATGTTGTCTTTGATGAGAACATTTTTCCTTTTTTCGCCATGCCGCAGCAACCCGCCACACCTCCATCTATGCATCCATCTCCTATTATGCTTGGCCAATTTGAAGATGTTGCATATTCGCCTGTGTTGTTACCTAATCATGGTGCAGGTATTGGACGTGGTGCTCACCTGGAACTACTTCCGGATGCAACTCCTGTGACGCATGTTGATCGGTCGGTGCATGTGCCTGCACAAACTCCTGTCGCCGACCCCGTCTCTGGAGCCACGCCCGCTCATGCCACTGGACCGATGCTGGCCTCCGTACCTGGGTCGGTGTCGGCCGAGGTGCGGCCCACCACACCAGCCGAGGCGTGGCCCCTGTCTCCGCCGGTCTCACCTGGGCGGCTCGAGCGGTCCTTGCCACCGTCTCCACGCCCGGCCTCGCCTCCGTCATTGCCGCCGTCGCCTGGTCGTATGTCCCTGTCGCCCCTCTCACCTGGGTCGACTGGGCCTACCATCGCCTCGCCTGGGTCTTTGTCTGGGCCCCCGTCGCCCGACCTACCGTCGTCATCTCCAGTATTGGCACCGCCGGCTCCTATTCCCGTTGCCCCGCAACGTCCGCATACTCGCAGCCGCAGCGGTATTGTTCAACCCAAGCAGCGTCATGATGGTACTGTCACACATTTGGCTGCCTGTCTTGCTCATTCTGTTGCAGATCCTAATGATGAACCACACAACTATGAGGCCGCTATGAGTATTCTGAAGGAAATATGCCCTAGAGGCAATAATAAAGTTATTATTTATTTCCTTATATCATGATAAAAGTTTATTATTCATGCTAGAATTGTATTAACCGGAAACATAATACATGTGTGAATACATACAAACAGAGTGTCACTAGTATGCCTCTACTTGACTAGCTCGTTAATCAAAGATGGTTATGTTTCCTAACCATGAACAAAGAGTTGTTATTTGATTAACGGGATCACATCATTAGTTGAATGATCTGATTGACATGACCCATTCCATTAGCTTAGCACCCGATCATTTAGTATGTTGCTATTGCTTTCTTCATGACTTATACATGTTCCTATGACTCTGATATTATATGTGGATGACATATTACTGATCGGAAATGATATAGAATTTCTGGATAGCATAAAGGGATACTTGAATAAAAGTTTTTCAATGAAAGACCTCGGTGAAGCTGCTTACATATTAGGCATAAAGATCTATAGAGATAGATCGAGACGTTTAATTGGACTTTCACAAAGCACATACCTTGACAAGATTTTGAAGAAGTTCAAAATGGATCAAGCAAAGAAAGGGTTCTTGCCTGTGTTACAAGGTGTGAAGTTGAGTAAAACTCAATGCCCGACCACTGCAGAAGATAGAGAGAAGATGAAAGATGTTCCCTATGCTTCAGCCATAGGCTCTATCATGTATGCAATGCTGTGTACCAAACCTATGTGTGCCTTGCTATAAGTCTAGCAGGGAGGTACCAAAGTAATCCAGGAGTGGATCACTGGACAGCGGTCAAGAACATCCTGAAGTACCTGAAAAGGACTAAGGATATGTTTCTCGTATATGGAGGTGACAAAGAGCTCATCGTAAACGGTTACGTTGATGCAAGCTTTGACACTGATCCGGACGATTCTAAATCGCAAACCGGATACGTATTTACATTAAACGGTGGAGCTGCCAGTTGGTGCAGTTCTAAACAAAGCGTCGTGGCAGGATGTACGTGTGAAGCAGAATACATAGCTGCTTCGGAAGCAGCAAATGAAGGAGTCTGGATGAAGGAGTTCATATCTGATCTAGGTATCGTACATAGTGCATCGGGTCCAATGAAAATCTTTTGTGACAATACTGGTGCAATTGCCTTGGCGAAGGAATCCAGATTTCACAAGAGAACCAAGTACATCAAGAGACGCTTCAATTCCATCCGGGATCTAGTCCAGGTGGGAGACATAGAGATTTGCAAGATACATACGGATCTGAATGTTGTAGACCCGTTGACTAAGCCTCTTCCACGAGCAAAACATGATCAGCACCAAGGCTCCATGGGTGTTAGAATCATTACTGTGTAATCTAGATTATTGACTCTAGTGCAAGTGGGAGACTGAAGGAAATATGCCCTAGAGGCAATAATAAAGTTATTATTTATTTCCTTATATCATGATAAAAGTTTATTATTCATGCTAGAATTGTATTAACCGGAAACATAATACATGTGTGAATACATAGACAAACAAAGTGTCACTAGTATGCCTCTACTTGACTAGCTCGTTAATCAAAGATGGTTATGTTTCCTAACCATGAACAAAGAGTTGTTATTTGATTAACAGGATCACATCATTAGTTGAATGATCTGATTGACATGACCCATTCCATTAGCTTAGCACCCGATCATTTAGTATGTTGCTATTGCTTTCTTCATGACTTATACATGTTCCTATGACTATGAGATTATGCAACTCCCGTTTACCAGAGGAACACTTTGTGTGCTACCAAACGTCACAACGTAACTGGGTGATTATAAAGGAGCTCTACAGGTGTCTCCAAAGGTACATGTTGGGTTGGCGTATTTCGAGATTAGGATTTGTCACTCCGATTGTCGGAGAGGTATCTCTGGGCCCTCTCGGTAATGCACATCACTTAAGCCTTGCAAGCATTGCAACTAATGAGTTAGTTGCGGGATCATATATTATAGAACGAGTAAAGAGACTTGCCGATAACGAGATTGAACTAGGTATAGGATACCGACGATCGAATCTCGGGCAAGTAACATACCGATGACAAAGAGAACAACGTATGTTGTTATGCGGTCTGACCGATAAAGATCTTCGTAGAATATGTAGGAGCCAATATGGGCATCCAGGTCCCGCTATTGGTTATTGACCAGAGACATGTCTCGGTCATGTCTACATTGTTCTCGAACCCGTAGGGTCCGCACGCTTAAGGTTACGATGACAGTTATATTATGAGTTTATGCATTTGATGTACCGAAGGTTGTTCAGAGTCTCGGATGTGATCACGGACATGACGAGGAGTCTCGAAATGGTCGAGACATAAAGATTAATATATTGGAAGCCTATGTTTGGATATCGGAAGTGTTCCGGGTGAAATCGGGATTTTACCGGAGTACCGGGAGGTTACCGGAACCCCCCGGGAGCTATATGGGCCTTAGTGGGCCTTAGTGGAAAAGAGAAGGGGCAGCCCAAGATGGGCCGCGCGCCCGTCCCCTCCCTTGGTCCGAATAGGACAAGGAGAGGGGGCCGGCCTCTCTCTCTCTTTTCCCCCCTCTGCGAATCCTATTCCAACTACGATTGGGGGGGGGGGAATCCTACTCCCTTAGGGAGTAGGACTCCTCCTGGTGCGCCTCCCCTAGGCCGGCCGCACCCCCCCTTGAGCCTTTATATACGGAGGCAGGGGCACCCCAGAGGAACACAAGTTGATCCACGTGATCATATTCTTAGCCGTGTGCGGTGCCCCCTTCCACCATAGTCCTCGATAATATTGTAGCGGAGTTTAGGCGAAGCCCTGCTGCAGTAGTACATCAAGATCATCACCACGCCGTCGTGCTGACGGAACTCTTCCCCGACACTTTGCTGGATCGGAGTCCGGGGATCGTCATCGAGCTGAACGTGTGCTAGAACTCGGAGGTGCCGTAGTTTCGGTGCTTGATCGGTCGTGCCGTGGAGACGTACGACTACATCAACCAAACGCTTCCGTTGTCGATCTACAAGGTACGTAGATCATACTCTCCCCTCTCGTTGCTATGCATCACCATGATCTTGCTTGAGTGTAGGAAATTTTTGAAATTACTACGAAACCCAACAGTGGCATCCGAGCCTAGGTTTTATATGTTGATGTTATATGCACGAGTAGAACACAAGTGAGTTGTGGGCGATATAAGTCATACTGCTTACCAGCATTTCATACTTTGGTTCGGCGGTATTGTTGGATGAAGCGGCCCGGACCGACATTACGCGTACGCTTACGCAAGACCGGTTCTCCCGACGTGCTTTGCACATAGGTGGCTTGCGGGTGACAGTTTCTCCAATTTTAGTTGAACCAAGTGTGGCTACGCCCGGTCCTTGCGAAGGTTAAAACAGCACCAACTTGACAAATTATCGTTGTGGTTTTGATGCGTAGGTAAGATTGGTTCTTGCTTAAGCCCGTAGCAGCCACGTAAAACATGCAACAACAAAGTAGAGGACGTCTAACTTGTTTTTGCAGGGCATGTTGTGATGTGATATGGTCAAGACGTGATGAGATATAAGTTGTTGTATGAGATGATCATGTTTTGTTGAAGTTATCGGCAACTGGCAAAAGCCTTATGGTTGTCTCTCTATTGCATAAGATGCAAGCATCCAATAATTGCTTTACTTTATCGCTATGCGATAGCAATAGTTGCAAGAGCAATTGTTGGCGAGACGACCACGTGATGACACATTGATATAGATCAAGATGATGGAGATCATGGTGTCATGCCGGTGACGATAGAAATCATGACAGTACTTTGGAGAGCAAAGACGCAAGATGATGATGGCCATATCATGTCATATATTATGATTGCATATGATGTTTATCTTTTGTGCATCTTATCTTGCTTTGATTGACGGTAGCATTATAAGATGATCTCTCACTAAATTATCAAGAAGTGTTCTCCCTGAGTATGCACCGTTGCGAAAGTTCTTCGTGCTGAGACACCACGTGATGATCGGGTGTGATAGGCTCTACGTTCAAATACAACGGGTGCAAAACAGTTGCACACGCGGAATACTCAGGTTATACTTGACGAGCCAAGCATATACAGATATGGCCTCGGAACACGGAGATCGAAAGGTCGAGCGTGAATCATATAGTAGATATGATCAACATAGTGATGTTCACCAATGAAACTACTCCATCTCACGTGATGATCGGACATGGTTTAGTTGATTTGGATCACGTAATCACCTAGAGGATTAGAGGGATATCTATCTAAGTGGGAGTTCTTTAGTAATATGATTAATTAAACCTAAATTTATCATGAACTTAGTACCTGATAGTATCTTGCTTGTCTATGTATGATTGTAGATAAATGGCCCGTGCTGTTGTTCCGTTGAATTTTAATGCGTTCCTTGAGAAAGCAAAGTTGAAAGATGATGGTAGCAATTACACGGACTGGGTCCGTAACTTGAGGATTATCCTCATTGCTGCACAGAAGAATTACGTCCTGGAAGCACCGCTGGGTGCCAGGCCTGCTGCTGGAGCAACACCAGATGTTGTGAATGTCTGGCAGAGCAAAGCTGATGACTACTCGATAGTTCAGTGTGCCATGCTTTACGGCTTAGAACCGGGACTTCAACGACGTTTTGAACGTCATGGAGCATATGAGATGTTCCAGGAGTTGAAGTTAATATTTCAAGCAAATGCCCGGATTGAGAGATATGAAGTCTGCAATAAGTTCTATAGCTGCAAGATGGAGGAGAACAGTTCTGTCAGTGAGCATATACTCAAAATGTCTGGGTATAATAATCACTTGATTCAGATGGGAGTTAATCTTCCAGATGATTGCGTCATTGACAGAATTCTCCAATCACTGCCACCAAGCTACAAGAGCTTCGTGATGAACTATAATATGCAAGGGATGAATAAGACTATTCCCGAGCTCTTCGCAATGCTGAAAGCTGCGGAGGTAGAAATCAAAAAGGAGCATCAAGGTTGATGGTCAACAAGACCACTAGTTTCAAGAAAAAGGGCAAAGGGAAGAAGAAGGGGAACTTCAAGAAGAACAGCAAGCAAGTTGCTGCTCAGGAGAAGAAACCCAAGTCTGGACCTAAACCTGAAACTGAGTGCTTCTACTGCAAGCAGACTGGTCACTGGAAGCGGAACTGCCCCAAGTATTTGGCGGATAAGAAGGATGGCAAGGTGAACAAAGGTATATGTGATATACATGTTATTGATGTGTACCTTACCAATGCTCGCAGTAGCACCTGGGTATTTGATACTGGTTCTATTGCTAATATTTGCAACTCGAAACAGGGACTACGGATTAAGCGAAGATTGGCTAAGGACGAGGTGACGATGCGCGTGGGAAACGGTTCCAAAGTCGATGTGATCGCGGTCGGCACGCTACCTCTACATCTACCTTCGGGATTAATATTAGACCTAAATAATTGTTATTTGGTGCCAGCGTTAAGCATGAACATTATATCTGGATCTTGTTTGATGCGAGACGGTTATTCATTTAAATCAGAGAATAATGGTTGTTCTATTTATATGAGTAATATCTTTTATGGTCATGCACCCTTGAAGAGTGGTCTATTCTTATTAAATCTCGATAGTAGTAACACACATATTCATAATGTTGAAACCAAAAGATGCAGAGTTGATAATGATAGTGCAACTTATTTGTGGCACTGCCGTTTAGGTCATATCTGTGTAAAGCATATGAAGAAACTCCATGCTGATGGACTTTTGGAACCACTTGATTATGAATCACTTGGTACTTGCGAACCGTGCCTTATGGGCAAGATGACTAAAACATCGTTCTCCGGTACTATGGAGAGAGCAACAAATTTGTTGGAAATCATACATACAGATGTATGTGGTCCTATGAATATTGAGGCTCGTGGCGGATATCGTTATTTTCTCACCTTCACAGATGACTTAAGCAGATATGGGTATATCTACTTAATGAAACATAAGTCTGAGACATTTGAAAAGTTCAAAGAATTTCAGAGTGAAGTTGAAAATCATCGTAACAAGAAAATAAAGTTTCTACGATCTGATCGTGGAGGAGAATACTTGAGTTACGAGTTTGGTGTACATTTGAAACAATGCGGAATAGTTTCGCAACTCACGCCACCCGGAACACCACAGCGTAATGGTGTGTCCGAACGTCGTAATCGTACTTTACTAGATATGGTGCGATCTATGATGTCTCTTACTGATTTACCGCTATCGTTTTGGGGTTATGCTTTGGAGACGGCCGCATTCACGTTAAATAGGGCACCATCAAAATCCGTTGAGACGACGCCTTATGAACTATGTTTTGGCAAGAAACCAAAGTTGTCGTTTCTGAAAGTTTGGGGCTGCGATGCTTATGTGAAAAAGCTTCAACCTGATAAGCTCGAACCCAAATCGGAGAAATGTGTCTTCATAGGATATCCAGAGGAGACTATTAGATACACCTTCTATCACAGATCCGAAGGCAAGACTTTTGTTGCTAAGTTCGGAAACTTTCTAGAGAAGGAGTTTCTCTCGAAAGAAGTGAGTGGGAGGAAAGTAGAACTTGACGAGGTAACTGTACCTGCTCCCCTATTGGAAAGTAATGAATCACAGAAAACTGTTTCTGTGGCACCTACACCAATTAGTGAGGAAGCTAATGATAATGATCATGAAACTTCAGATCAAGATACTACTGAACCTCGTAGATCAACCAGAGTAAGATCCGCACTAGAGTGGTACGGTAATCCTGTTCTGGAAGTCATGCTACTAGATCATGATGAACCTACGAACTATGAAGAAGCGATGGTGAGCCCAGATTCCGCAAAATGGCTTGAAGCCATGAAATCTGAGATGGGATCCATGTATGAGAACAAAGTGTGGACTTTGGTTGACTTGCCCAATGATAGGTAAGCAATTGAGAATAAATGGATCTTCAAGAAGAAGACTGACGCCGACGGTAATATTACTGTCTACAAAGCTCGACTTGTCGCAAAAGGGTTTCAGCAAGTTCAAGGGATTGACTACAATGAGACCTTCTCACCCGTAGCGATGCTTAAGTCTGTCCGAATCATGTTAGCAATTGCCGCATTTTATGATTATGAAATTTGGCAGATGGATGTCAAAACTGCATTCCTGAATGGATTTCTGGAAGAAGAGTTGTATATGATGCAACCAGAAGGTTTTGTCGATCCAAAGGGAGCTAACAAAGTGTGCAAGCTCCAGCGATCCATTTATGGACTGGTGCAAGCCTCTCGGAGTTGGAATAAACGCTTTGATAGTGTGATCAAAGCATTTGGTTTTATACAGACTTTTGGAGAAGCCTGTATTTACAAGAAAGTGAGTGGGAGCTCTGTAGCATTTCTGATATTATATGGGATGACATATTACTGATCGGAAATGATATAGAATTTCTGGATAGCATAAAGGGATACTTGAATAAAAGTTTTTCAATGAAAGACCTCGGTGAAGCTGCTTACATATTAGGCATAAAGATCTATAGAGATAGATCGAGACGTTTAATTGGACTTTCACAAAGCACATACCTTGACAAGATTTTGAAGAAGTTCAAAATGGATCAAGCAAAGAAAGGGTTCTTGTCTGTGTTACAAGGTGTGAAGTTGAGTAAAACTCAATGCCCGACCACTGCAGAAGATAGAGAGAAGATGAAAGATGTTCCCTATGCTTCAGCCATAGGCTCTATCATGTATGCAATGCTGTGTACCAAACCTATGTGTGCCTTGCTATAAGTCTAGCAGGGAGGTACCAAAGTAATCCAGGAGTGGATCACTGGACAGCGGTCAAGAACATCCTGAAGTACCTGAAAAGGACTAAGGATATGTTTCTCGTATATGGAGGTGACAAAGAGCTCATCGTAAACGGTTACGTTGATGCAAGCTTTGACACTAATCCGGACGATTCTAAATCACAAACCGGATACGTATTTACATTAAACGGTGGAGCTGTCAGTTGGTGCAGTTCTAAACAAAGCGTCGTGGCAGGATCTACGTGTGAAGCAGAATACATAGCTGCTTCGGAAGCAGCAAATGAAGGAGTCTGGATGAAGGAGTTCATATCCGATCTAGGTATCATCCCTAGTGCATCGGGTCCAATGAAAATCTTTTGTGACAATACTGGTGCAATTGCCTTGGCGAAGGAATCCAGATTTCACAAGAGAACCAAGCACATCAAGAGACGCTTCAATTCCATCCGGGATCTAGTCCAGGTGGGAGACATAGAGATTTGCAAGATACATACGGATCTGAATGTTGTAGACCTGTTGACTAAGCCTCTTCCACGAGCAAAACATGATCAGCACCAAGGCTCCATGGGTGTTAGAATCATTACTGTGTAATCTAGATTATTGACTCTAGTGCAAGTGGGAGACTGAAGGAAATATGCTCTAGAGGCAATAATAAAGTTATTATTTATTTCCTTATATCATGATAAAAGTTTATTATTCATGCTAGAATTGTATTAACCGGAAACATAATACATGTGTGAATACATAGACAAACAGAGTGTCACTAGTATGCCTCTACTTGACTAGCTCGTTAATCAAAGATGGTTATGTTTCCTAACCATGAACAAAGAGTTGTTATTTGATTAACGGGATCACATCATTAGTTGAATGATCTGATTGACATGACCCATTCCATTAGCTTAGCACCCGATCATTTAGTATGTTGCTATTGCTTTCTTCATGACTTATACATGTTCCTATGACTTTGAGATTATGCAACTCCCGTTTACCAGAGGAACACTTTGTGTGCTACCAAACATCACAACATAACTGGATGATTATAA
Source organism: Triticum dicoccoides (assembly GCF_002162155.2). NCBI lineage: Eukaryota > Viridiplantae > Streptophyta > Magnoliopsida > Poales > Poaceae > Triticum > Triticum dicoccoides. Next base: position 104,664,456 of record NC_041384.1, read on the forward strand.
AGGAGCTCTACAGGTGTCTCCAAAGGTACATGTTGGGTTGGCGTATTTCGAGATTAGGATTTGTCACTCCGATTGTCGGAGAGGTATCTCTAGGCCCTCTCGGTAATGCACATCACTTAAGCCTTGCAAGCATTGCAACTAATGAGTTAGTTGTGGGATGATATATTATAGAACGAGTAAAGAGACTTGCCGATAACGAGATTGAACTAGGTATAGGATACCGACGATCGAATCTCGGGCAAGTAACATACCGATGACAAAGGGAACAACGTATGTTGTTATGCGGTCTGACCGATAAAGATTTTCGTAGAATATGTAGGAGCCAATATGGGCATCCAGGTCCCGCTATTGGTTATTGACCGGAGACATGTCTCGGTCATGTCTACATTGTTCTCGAACCCGTAGGGTCCGCACGCTTAAGGTTACGATGACAGTTATATTATGAGTTTATGCATTTGATGTACCGAAGGTTGTTCGGAGTCGCGGATGTGATCACGGACATGACGAGGAGTCTCGAAATGGTCGAGACATAAAGATTGATATATTGGAAGCCTATGTTTGGATATCGGAAGTGTTTCGGGTGAAATCGGGATTTTACCGGAGTACCGGGAGGTTACCGGAACCCCCCGGGAGCTATATGGGCCTTAGTGGGCCTTAGTGGAAAAGAGAAGGGGCAGCCCAAGATGGGCCGCGCGCCCCTCCCCTCCCTTGGTCCGAATAGGACAAGGAGAGGGGGCCGGCCTCTCTCTCTCTTTTCCCCCCTCCGCGAATCCTATTCCAACTAGGATTGGGGGGGGGGGGGAATCCTACTCCCAGAGGGAGTAGGACTCCTCCTGGTGCGCCTCCCCTAGGCCGGCCGCACCCCCCCTTGAGCATTTATATACGGAGGCAGGGGCACCCCAGAGGAACACAAGTTGATCCACGTGATCATATTCTTAGCCGTGTGCGGTGCCCCCTTCCACCATAGTCCTCGATAATATTGTAGCGGAGTTTAGGCGAAGCCCTGCTGCAGTAGTACATCAAGATCGTCACCACGCCGTCGTGCTGACGGAACTCTTCCCCGACACTTTGCTGGATCGGAGTCCGGGGATCGTCATCGAGCTGAACGTGTGCTAGAACTCGGAGGTGCCGTAGTTTCGGTGCTTGATCGGTCGGGCCGTGGAGACGTACGACTACATCAACCAAACGCTTCCGTTGTCGATCTACAAGGTACGTAGATCATACTATCCCTTCTCGTTGCTATGCATCACCATGATCTTGCTTGAGCGTAGGAAATTTTTGAAATTACTACGAAACCCAACATATTCCTCACTGGCGGGCTGCTATGGAGCAAGAGCACCACGCTCTTATGCATAATGAGACATGGACACTGGTTCCTCCTCTTCCTCGTGTCAACATCATTGATTCGAAGTGGGTTTTTAAAGTCAAGAGACATGCGGACGGATCTATTGAGCACTACAAGGCGCGTCTTATGGCTAGAGGGTTTAAACAGCGTCAGGGTTTGGACTATGAGGATACATTCAACCCAGTTGTTAAGCCTACTACTATTCGGCTTCTCCTGTCTCTTGCAGTATCTCGTGGTTGGTCTCTTTGACAGCTTGATGTTCAGAATGCTTTTCTCCATGGACTGCTTGAAGAGGAGGTTTACATGCGGCAGCCACCAGGGTTTCTTGATCACGCTCAGCCTCATCATCTCTGTCGTCTGACGAAGGCTCTATATGGACTGAAACAGGCGCCTCGTGCCTGGCATGCTCGCCTAGCTTCGGCTCTTCGTACTCATGGCTTCGTTCCGTCGACAGCCGACAGCTCGCTGTTCTTGTTTCAGCGCCCCAGTGTGACTGTGTATTTGCTTGTGTACGTCGATGACATTATTCTGGTCAGCTCCTTTGCAACGGCTGCTGATGCTCTTGTGACTGCACTTGGCAGAGATTTTACGGTAAAAGATTTGGGACAACTATACTTCTTCCTAGGTATTGAAGTTGCACATCAGTCTCGTGGCGGCTTAGCTCTCACTCAGAAAAAGTACTCCCTTGACCTCTTGCGCCGTGCTGGTATGCTCAAGTGTAAGCCATCTCCCACGCCCATGTCCTCTACTGATAAGCTCTCGGCTACTGCTGGTACTATTTTGTCTCCTACGGATGCTACGGAGTATCGGAGTATTGTTGGTGGCTTGCAGTATCTGACTATCACACGCCCTGATCTTTTCTTTGCGGTTAACAGGGTGTGTCAGTATCTTCATGCCCCTACTGATGTGCACTGGTCTGCTGTGAAGCGCATTCTTCGTTTTGTGCGTCTCACTGTCTCCTATGGTCTTCATCTGCGACCTAATTCCTCTGCTGTTCTATCTGCATTCTCAGATGCTGATTGGGCTGGGTGTCCGGATGACAGGCGATCCACGGGGGGATATGTTGTATTTTTGGGTCCTAATTTGATCGCCTGGAGTGCACGCAAGCAAGCCACTATTTCTCGCAGCAGCACGGAAGCCGAGTACAAAGCTGTTGCCAATGCGACTGCTGAGCTTATCTGGATTGAGTCTTTGCTTCGAGAGCTGGGAATCTCCCAGTCACATCCTCCGGTTCTTTGGTGTGACAACATCGGTGCTACATTTCTTTCGATAAACCCGGTGTTCCATGCACGAACCAAACATATTGAGATTGACTATCATTTTGTGAGGGAACGTGTTGCACAGAAGCTACTACAAATCAAGTTTATCTCCTCGAAGGATCAACTTGCAGACATCTTCGCCAAGCCTCTACCTTCTCCCATGTTCGAGGTCTGTAGGCGCAATCTCAACCTTCTAGATTCATCAGGAGTGAGTTGAGATTGAGGGGGGTGTTAGACTTTGTAACATAGCCCAACTATGTAATCTGTATATTGTGTAACCTTATAAATATATGTGATAGGCCACCCCTAGAGGGTGAGCCAGTTCCCACAAATTCTACGTTTAACAGGCTTGACATATATGGGCTCCCACCATACTCATTTTGCAATTCACGCAGACCAAACACAGAGTGCTGCACGTGATTCTGGCAAACCGATAAGAAAGTCATCAGTGTCCTAGCACTAGTGACTGATGATCATAGTCCAAAACCAACAGATAGACTGTGCCTACTTTTTTTGGTGTCATCTTCAGAGCACCAACGGTTGTGTCGCTCTGGACAATATGACTTTTCGGCCAAGTACGGCACTTCATTCATTAAATGGCATCATCTCATAGCATCTCCCGATGCAATCTGAATTACGTTACGGTGCACATTGCTAATGGAATGCCCAGCACAACGAGCTAAAGCATGCGCCGAAACATTTGACAAGTCATTGGCATGAATAAAGCAAGACCGATCTATGGAAGAGACTAGACAATACATTTATACCTCAACACTCTCTCTTATGTGTGGCTTCCTCGGGTCTAAACATGAATCGTGGGCTGCAATTTAATTGCGCCAGTCGGGTCTTGAACTGAAAGACCTCTTGGCTTAAACATATCTTTATTTTCTTAATGCCGCAGACTAGGATGCCAACCTTGGAGGGGTCTTGAACAGTCTACTTAATCCGTCGAACGAGAGAGAAGCGATCGGGGGCCACAATAACCATTTTGAAAACCTTCTTCATGAGCAAGGGCGACAACATTGTGAGTCGGACATATCTTTTGCAATTTGAGACGTAATAACGGTTCGTGTTAGAGATTTCTGAGGAGAGCTCACCATACCAAAATCAACATATGCTATTTGTTTCGTGGGACCTGTATAATGCATTTTTAACACGACCATCATAAGAAGGTGATCATCAATCAAGATTCGACCAAGTAATATTTACGCTTTCTCTTAGGCGAGTAGTAACCGGATCATAAGGCGCCACTTTGTGAACTAGTTTTGACGCTGGACTTTGTCAAATACTCCGCAGTACTGAGAGTATGAGAGAATTTAAAGCGGTGACAAGATGAGAACACCTGTCCCTTGTCACAAAACCGAGGGAATCATTTATATGTAAATTGAAACGAGGATGTTGACGCATAACCACCTATGTACCAAGACTTCCGACATGTCTATTTGAGCTTGGTCTTCACTCTCTTACTATACATAACACCAAAAAACTTGTGTTTCTAGTTCATAATATACAAGGGCAAGTTGACAGTTTGTTCGTATATACATAGTTTTGCAAAATTAGTCCATCAACTCCCAACTGTAAACGAATTTAGCTCCAAAACCATCAAACGGTGTGGTAATACAAAAGAGAAAAGGCTGATAATAACATATGTACCAACTCGAGAGAAGCAAGATTCGACCAAGTAGTATTCGTGTTTTCTGTTCGTTGAGTAGTAACTGGATCTGTAAGTTCTCACTTTGTGAAACTTTTTTGACATGGAACTCCATAAAATATCTTGTGAACAAGCGGAAATCCAATTCGGCTCTTGGGAACATATGTTCCTGCGAGCAAAAAAGGATACATGCAAATGTAAAAAAAAGTAGGAAAAAAAAAGATATGTCCGTTGTCACACCCAAATGCTACCTGCAAATTTTTAGGTGAAAATTCTAAGCATTTTGACTTGCGCAAAAAAAATAGTCACCTCAAAAGCCAATTGTAACACTTAATTTTGTTTTTTCGCCGATGAAGCATTGTTGTCCCGCTTCGCATAAAAATTAGACTAACGTGAACTTAAAAAAATCAGACTTTATAAATTTTATTTACAATTTATTTTGAATTTACTATTCATCCGGGGGCATATGCTCCCTATAGCGAAAACAACTTTCTTGTCAACAACAGCATGAGAAGGAAATGAGAGAAGATGAC